>NC_023754.2:3712777-3944255 GCF_000499845.2 Phaseolus vulgaris
AAGGAACCGTGAACCAGTTTTCTCTCACAGTATGCTCAAGAACTCGCAAGCGTAAAGAATACAATCTGAACGTGCGTACCTCAGAAGTTCGTTGGGAAACCCTTATATACCTGGTCACTTTCTCTCTCCTGGCAGTTACACATCTGGACACGTGGCTCGCATCCAACTGTACACGTGCCATCATCTGGAGCCTCCTTGACTTGGGCGCTGCTTCTGACTCTCCTTTGGCTAAGTTACTTTATGCATGATAATACTCAGTGCATAGCTGTCCTGGAGTGCGATCTCTACGGGATTGGCGAGCTAGGGTGCCTTCGTTACACACCTTCCCTATGGTCTCGCCGGCCGCCTTCATAATCTGCATCACCTTCATCTTCGGCGATGTGCTTGCTCCGGCGATCTCGAATCACTTGGTCACCTGAGTTTACATCTGGCGACTTCATCTTCAACTTGGTGACCGCCGGTTCTGGTGTGCTGGAGATCGGAGCACGCCAACTCAAAAACTGGCGACTTCACGAACCCCCCGACTTCCCTTCCTCCTGCCAACCTGGCGTCTTACCAACGCGCCTATACAATAACTTGATACCACGTCATCACTTCCGACTACCAGGGCGGTACAATAATAATAATAAAAAAGAGGTTTAGATAGTTGTGCAGAAAATATAAAAAATATTAAAATAATAAAGAAAAAATGGTTGATCCCCAAGTTCGTCCACCATTGAATTCTTCATAGGTTCTCTAAATATTAATCTTTTCTCAATCCTCCAATAGAGCTAAACCAGATTAAACATGTGCCAATCTAATTCAATTGAAACTCACCAGTAAAGCATGCGTCTACTGGTTTAATCAATACCCACTTTGTTCCATGCGTATACTCCATGGGAATGCTTATCTCCTCTCTTTTGAATCATGCGCCCAAGAAATTAATTAGAACAATGCGAACTAACTAAGAAACCAAAGTTTAAGATAAAGAAGACTCTCAATCATGCGTTCAAGTATCACCTCTCACAAAAACCAGTTTTCCAGAATATCAAAATATTAAAACAATTGTTATAGAGAATTAAAAATCGAAACTTTTATTGAACAAAACCTCAGAACTCAATGGGGAATTACAAAAGAATCAACCAAAAAGGTTTAGACTTCCATTCAAAGACAAAACAAAAGAATTACAAAGAAGAAAAGAAACTAAGAAAACCCTATGAAGCTCCCCCGTTTCTCCTTGATGCTTGTGTCCTTTTATAGGCTTTTCTGCTCGAAGGATCTTGGGAAAATATTGTAGTTTATATTTTGTTAACAATTTTCAAGTTTCCAACTTTCCAGAATTCTTGTATTTTGAAGAAGATTTGCTTTCAATTCTGTTTCTAAGATATTGTAGATTTTATTTTCTCTTTCTTCTCCTTGGAATTTGTTTTCTGTTTTTGGTTCACGAAGCAACTTGGACTTACTCTAAAAACACAAAATTAACAATAATAATAGTTAAGAACCAAATAAACCCAATTATATGAATCTGAATTAAAACAAAGGATTTATTTATTATTATAGTCCAATAATCCATGATTAAAGCTATTGAGTATGGGTAAATATATGTTCATCACTAGTCCATGCAAAACCGTTGTTCTTCTTAAGACATTGGAAGTAGGGGTACCCCTTATCTCCACTGGCCAACAAGAAACGGGATATGGTGGCCATGCACCCGGTCAGCTGTTGTACTTCATTCACATTGGTCGGGCTTCTCATCCCTATTATTGTTGCGCACTTTCCAGGGTTTGCCTCTATGCCTCTTTCAGTCAACAGGAAGCCAAAAAAATTTCCTGCTTCCACCCTGAACACACACTTGTCTGGATTAAGTTTCAAATGGTACTTCGCTATTGTTACAAATAGTTCTTCCAAATCAACAATATGCTGATCTTTCCTTTCTGACTTGACGACCATGTCGTCTACATATGCTTGGATGTGTCGCCCAAGCATTGGGGCAAGGATCTGATCCATCAACCCTTGATAAGTTGTGCCAACCGTTTTCAGGCCAAAGGGCATGACCTTGTAGCAGTAACTGGCGACCTCGACCATAAAGGTTGTTTTACTTTCGTCCTTTGGGTGCATACAAATCTGATTATACCCCAAGAACGCGTCTAGAAAACTTAACAACCGACAACCTGAGGCGTTGTCAACCAAGGAGCCTATGCTTGGGAGTGGGTAAGAATCCTTGGGACAAGCCTTGTTCAAGTTAGTGAAGAAGACACACATCCTCCACTTCCCGTTGGCCTTCTATACCAACACAACATTTGCCAACCACTCAGGGTATTAGATCTCCCTTACGTGGCTAACATCCAAGAGCTTCTGAGTTTCTTCTTGGATGATAAGGCGCTTAACTTGATTGAATTTTCTTCGCCTCTGAACCACGGGTTTGACCCTTTCATCCATGGTGAGTCTGTGGCATAGAAAATCTGAGTCTATCTCGGGCATGTCTACGGATGACCATGTAAGAGCATTCATGTTCTCCAATACCATATCTTATCTTATCTTCTAGCTCCTTGCATAGCGAGGTGTCGAGCTTGAACTTCTTCCCTTTTATCTCTCTCTCTTGAACTTCCCCAGCAGGTCCAGGTCATCTTTCATTGATGATGACATCTGCCTCTACAATCCTTCTGCTTAGATGGTGATTGCATAAGTTCCCATTCGATTCTTCAAACTACTCTAAAAACATTTTCTTGTCGTCTTCTGATCGACCTTTATGGTGATCACCCCTCCTTCAGAAGAAGGCAACTTCATCTTCATATGAGCGGTTGAGGCTATCGCACCCAACCTTTTCAGGGAAAGTCACCTTAAAAGTAAGTTGTAAGCCGAAGATGCGCTAATAACGATGTACCTAATGGTAATCGTCCTGGCCGCGCTTTCATCAGAAAAGGTCGTCCTCAACTCAACGTACCTTCGAACTTCTACCTAATCTCCCATGAAACTGACCAAACATCTTTCGTATGGCCTCAACTGATCAGGGGATAACTGCAAGTTGGTGAACGTTCCTCAGAACATCACATCGGTCGAGCTCCCTTAGTCGACCAAAACTCTGTGTACCTTTCGCCTTGCGGTACCATCCTCGTAAGGAAACACGTCTTATAGGTCAGAACTCGTGAAGTAGAGAGTGGGCTTCTGAGAATGATTAGGTCTTCTTGTATCCAAGAACATCACTGCTTGCACGTATCGCTTAGGCTTGGAGGTCGAGTTTCCTCCCGATGGTATTCAAATCTTCATGGACTGGTGTCTCATGTGCTTGGTCCCTAATAGCAACTTCTCCCTTTGGTTCTTCCTAGTTAGCTTCAAGATACTCCTTCAAGAATCCATCCTTGACCAGGCTAGCCAATTGGAAACCTAAAGCTATGCATCGTTCGACGTTGTGCCCAAATGCTCGGTGGAAATCGCACCAAACATTTTTTCGCGATCCCAAGAACCAATATGTCTTCTGGGGTTTATCCAAACATTAGCTTATCCACTACCCCTGGCGTGCTCAAGATCTCTTTATAGGATACTCGAAATTTGGGCCTGGTTGTTGTCCCTTCCCTGGCCTTCGTCTTGGGCTCATCTCTCTTGGCTATGTATGGGACGTACCTTGAGTCCGTTCTCTTCTCAACGGAGGTTTCGTGGACCCTTAAGGATCGAGGCCTAGGTTGTTTTGAGCGCGCACTTCCATTCTTCCTTAGTACAACCTCTTCCGCCTCGATGTGGACGACAACTCGTTCACGTACATTGAAAAATGTCTACGTTGGATTTATGATCAACTAATCGCTGAACGGTTCTACTGTCATCCCTTGTACAAAGGCGACAATCATCACCTCTTCATCGTGTGTTTGAAGCCTTACCGTGACCGCACATAATCTATTCAGATATTCTTTTAGTGTCTCCCCCTTCCTTTGTCTAACACTGAAAAGGTCATACAACTTCGGGGATTTGACCTTATTAGCCGAGAACTGTTCTCTAAACATCCTGGAGAACTAAAGGAAAGAGGCGATGTGGCCATTCAGAATTCTACTAAACCATTAAAGGGTTGTTCCTGTAAAAGTACCCATGAGCATCTTACATCGGATGACATCCAATCCTCTATAGATGTGTTAGAATTGTAGGCCTTAAACAAGAGGGGGATGAATTGTTTTTGAATGTTTATCAAAAGTTTTGAAGGTATGAAGAGAATCAAAGAAGAATCACAGCCAAAGGAATCAAAGAATGCAAGATAGAAAACAGTTTTAGTTGAATTCCAGAAATTCAACCGGTTGTTTATGCGATTTAACCGGTTGTTTTTATCAGTAGTGAATAAAAACAACTAAAAACAAATACATGAGTTAAGGGAGAGAAAGAATCACACAAGCAATTTTATATTGGTTCACTCTTATACCAAGAGCTACATCTAGTTCCCAGAAACCTCTGGGTATCCACTAAGTAATCAAAAACTAGATTACAAACACACAACCACCAAAGAAGTGATCTTGATCCCCTCAAGAACACACACTTCCTTTGGCACACACAATCACACCACAAATCAGAACACCCTCTGACTCTGTGAACACAATTCCTTTTAGAAATACAATTGAAGGAGGAAATAGGATAGATCACACCTAGTACAAATCAAATCAAAGTACACAGCAAATCCTACTTCACTCTTAGAGAAAAATCCAAAGCCTTAAGCAATCTTGGAGAAAAACTTGATTTCAAAAACTGATCTTGTAGCATTTTGCTAGGAGCGTATAACAGATCATTTATACTCCAATTAGCAGTTGAAAACATTTATTGTAGAAGCCAAATCATTTTCAAATCATTTAAAGCAGATTTAACAAACTTAACATAATTCTGTTAAGACAGTTAAAAAAACAGTCGGTTGTTTTGTCGAAACAACCGATTGAATTGGTTTGATAGCAAAGTCAACCAAGTTCAAATCTGCGAAAACCAATCTCAAAAACCTTAAGTATGAACAACCGATTGAAACGATAAAACAACTGGTTGTTTTTCTCCTTCTTTATAAAACACTCTTTTAAAAGGATTTGAATTAAACCAGCTTTTGGATTCAAACTAAGAGTGAATTAACCAATTCAAACTACCCCATAACACATCCAACTAAGCTACAATCAGCCTTCAAGCAATTCATGGAGATTTGGAGTCATCAAAGCTTTTCTTCAACAAGATGATCATTAGAGCCTTGAATGTCGTGAGATGATTTTCAGGATCTTCTACACCAGAGAAAAGGGCAATTTTAGGTGTGAGATAATGAGGTGGCATGAGCTCATCCATGATTTGCTACGAAAATGGCTTGGGGTCATCTCTAGTTTACAAGTTCGGAGAACGTTCCCTAGTGGAACGTCAATCACGTCAGTGCAGGCTTTCCCACAATTCCTCATTAGTTTTGTGCAACTCCTCATTAGTTTGCGCGTGTTCCTCCATAACTATCCGGGAGGCCTCGATTTCTGCCATTAGACGATCCTGAAGGAACTTTTGCTCTGCTCGGGCTTCTGCTCACAGCCACTCCTGCTCGGCCTTGGCTTCTTCTTGGACTCGCTCTTGCTCTCTTTGATATTATTCGTTCGCCTCTTGGAGGGCCCTCACGGCCTCCATAAGTTGTTGTAAGGTGGGGGCATCGCTTCCTTTGGATCCCAACGGGTCTTGTCTGGTGTTTCTCATCACGTCGAAAGGCTCAATCACAAATGTTAATGGGACAGTTTAAAAAATATATAATTTCAACAGAAAGCATATAATCATAACAGAAAAACATACGACTTACGTGCACCTTTATTCTCGGGTGCTTAACAACAATAAATCATTATATTCACATGCACCTTTATTCTCGGGTGCTAACTACTTTATTCCCAACAACTTTTATTGGTATTTAATTAGCATATGTATTATAAACAATCAGAATATTCCTTCTATTTCAACTATCTTTTTTCAGCTGTCTTACCAGCATTTGGGTCGAGCTCATGGTCCACTCTTTGGATCCATACTTGCCCAAAAATCGAGCTGACCATACAAAAATGCTTGGATCGAGGCCCCGAGCACTCCTTGCCAATATAAGGTCAAAAAGGTCTAGACCATACATCATCCAATGTTGACCTCAACAATGTGTCCAAGTACACCTCGATCACCTAAAACAATATTTTGTTTAAGTATGTGTTACACTAATTAAATCGTACCCTATTATATTAATACAGGGATTAACGATGATATATGTACTAATCTAGACACGTTGCTGTGAATGTCTAAAACAACTCTCTAAATAAGTTGACCACAGTCAAACCAAGGTACACATTTATTACTTTTAACTTTCGAGCATCGAAAAACCTTTTATAGATACCACCATTCCCCGTCCCCAAGATCAAGACCCGTCTAAATACAACATCCGGAAGAGACTTGAGACCAAGATCAAGACGAAGTCAGTGAGAAGAAGAGGAGGACGCCCTCTAGGTCCATACATGGCACGTTCTTAAAAAAGTTAATGATTTTGAGAAAAAACTCTAAAACGCTATGGAGTAAAACATTCCCTATAGATTAATGTTATCTTTGCCGGTGACCTTGCTAGTTTGTTTAGCTTGGATTACTGCAATTTAACATATTTGCTTTTCGTACATGGTTAATCTTTTGATGACCGAAAGGTTGATTTTATTAAACTTTTACAATTGTGATTACCACTTTCTTTATATACAGGGATTAATGTCGCCATTCCTATTTGGTAACTATTACTATTGTATGGATTATTCTTAGTTATTATATTTCAGCAACTATGTTTCTTTAAGACCCACGAGTGTGTTTCATTTGTCTCAATGCATAGCAAGTGATTACTTATCCTGTATCATATTTAACCCTTTTTAATTGTTAAGATAGGAGTAGTTTGTTAATTGTTATGATAAGAAATAACTAACAATTTAAAAAAAAAAAAAAAATTCAAATCAATCACAATTCCAAAAATTTCACTCATTTCTCATTTTTTTCACTTTCTTTTTCCTAAACTAAATATTTTCACTTTCTACTCTATTTCTCTCTCTTTTTTTTTTTTCTTTTCTAGTCTCCTATTTTCCATCATTTTCCAGAGAGGCTACATCCTAAACTCGGCCCCACATAGGAAAAACCTAATCTGGTCAAAACAAGATTTTTACATTGAAAATATAAACAACAAAAAAGAAAAGGAAAATATTTGGATCAATGGATACACAACAAGCCTATTTTACAATTATTCCTCCCTTTTCTATTTCATCTCTTGCTTTTCCAATATTTATGAATAACTATTGAAGACTGGACCTGTTTCTCTCAATTAGGTGATACCAAAGTTCATCATGCTCAAGGGTGAGTAAGATTTTTTTTTTTAAAAGCAAGGGATAATCAGGGCAGAAACTAATGCACCAGTGAATGTCCTCATTGGAAAAATTTCCGGAAACCGTTGAATATTGTTAGGGCTCTTAATTCACCAGCCCTCATGTCTCTCAGTTTTCTTCTCAGTATCTGCAATCATTATTAAAAGGCATCCAGAATTAGTCCAAAGCATGTATTATATTGTGAAAGAGTCGTATGCTATCTTTGTTGATTTGTGAAGTTACAAACGAATGTATCAACCTAATCTGGACTTGGAGGTTTATTGTGGAAAGTGAAGAAGAAACGGTTGTACATCAAACAAGCTATGGGTGATTAAAGAAGCTACAATACAACCAAGTTCCTAACTTTAGCTTTAAAAAACTGCTGTGACATGGATTACGTAATGGATAAATTTAAAAATGTATGCTTATAAACTTACGTATTGAGCCCGAAATAAAATCCTTCGCTCGCTATTAGACAAATCCACAGCTAGCTGTTTCAGAAAGAGCCTTCTGTTGAGTTGTTTAGGAGAAGTCACATCCAAATCCAGTGATCCACTTGCCTGCCAGAAACATATTCAGCGCTTGATTGCCATGCAGGTAAAAGGGAAAGATCTAGGATTTGATGCTCACAACTTGATAAATGAACTTTTTAAACTATGGCGATTAAAAGACATTAAGCTTCCTTATTAAAGTGTTTCCTTGCCTGCAAGAACTTGTTGTATTTTGATATGCTTGCCTCGCAGCTGTCTAGTATGAATTGCAATGCTTGCTCCTCTATTTCAGGATATCTCAAATCCTTCTTGGAGGTGGTATTATTTGATGCTGCAGCAGCCATCTGTTAAAAGAATCACTCATAGGGTTATATAACATCTAAAGAAAATTCTCAAAGATTTTTAGTATCAGACCTCTTCAAAATTTTCTCTCATGCTTGAAGGACTGACAGCTAAATAAGCATAAGCCAATAGTTCCAATGGCCAACCAGTAATCTGTATAGGAAAACACTGAGATCTGATAACAATAGAACACAGAAGTTAGTGACCGGTTAAATTACAAGTATATTTCAGAAAGCTATCTCAAGGGCATACCAGCTCAGAAAGAAATATTAATGTCTCCCATCTGAAAAAGTAAGTCCTAAGCTAATCAGGAAAAAAGGTATGCAACAAACGGCCATGGCCGTTTTGAATTCTACAAAGTAATTCACATGCTAAAAAGATGGAAAGTACAAATTTTATGATGTTTTCAACAACATAGAAAATTATATTTTGGAAATACCTCAGTCCTGAGTGAAATAAAAAATGTGCTGAAAAATGCCAATCAATACAAAGTTTGCAGTGAATCTTTTGATAGAACTTCTACTAATTTTACCAGACCAGAAGACAAGGAACTTCATCCTTATACATATAGGTATAGTTATGAAATTTTAGGTACTCACGCTGATAATCCGTATTTCTTCAACAGTACTAACTTCTCCTTGTAGGATGCATCGGATTTCTTCAGTGACAGTGACAACTCAACAGAATCACTGGGATTGCCACCTTCCTTGGGAACAAATCCGTAAGATAGCAAAAGCTCCCCATTTGATTTTTTTCCATACGAAATAAACACCTGTGTAATTTCATGCAGGCAATCAATTGCAATCCCTAAATTTAAAACAAATTACTTTCCAAATACTACTCCAATCAATTAATATTTTACTTTTGAGGAAATATTGCAAACTGCAGAGGCTTAATTGTTTTACTCATGCATGTAGCACAGTGCAATTTTTCAAGGAAAAAGGAATTTGTATCCATTTACTTGGACTATTGTTTTCTGAAAAAGTTTATCTAATTTAACAAATTCAAATCTGCCAATTTATGTTTACCTGCTCACCTGGTTGATAGGGCCGATCTGTCGTAAAGACAATTCCCTTTGATTGCTTGTCATAGTCCAAAAATGTCTCCACCTGGATCAGTTAAAACAAATCATCATTAAACGTCCCATGAAGGAAGTTTGAGGAATCTATATTTTTGGGGGAAACAACATACCTCACAACTATGATTTAGCATATCAGCCCAAGGAACCAAGGCAACCTGTCCATCCATTGAGGGTAACCGAACCTGCATGGTACAAAGAATATCAATGATATGTTCCAACAAACAACCATTTGTCTTAACTATGAAACAGCACAACCAAATATCCACAAATTAATTGATTAAAAAGTAGATTACAAATAAAGAAGACAGAAAAGAAAGTTAAGTTAGTTTTGAATTGAACAAATATTGCAAATATAATTATTTATTTTCCCAATGATTACTTTTCAAATGTTGCAATTTTGGGAACTGTTATTTCAGACCTGACACATTTCAGCATTTGTTGTTTAGTTTTGGACCTCAAGTCTCTTTCAAAATCAGCTCTGTTATGAATTCGTATGGCATAGTCTGTGTGTGTAAGTTATATAGAAAATATGAAAATTCTTAGTAACCATAATTGTGTTGTGCTGAAGAGGAAGAGGATGGAATTTAATTTGGTTTCATTTCACCTACGACCCGGTTGACTCACCAAGCGGGAGAAAAGAATACCAAATGACCATTTGAAGGACTCAATGTTGAACACCTGAAAGTTACACATAACATATTCAGATAATCAGTATTTTGCTGAAACAGAAGACTAGTTTTCCTGAACTATTAACTTCCACGCTGTGTTTAATGTAAGATAATCACCTCCTCAGGGAATAAATCAGGGTATTTGGAAAATATTCTGAGCCTCAAATCATTGTATCTAGAGAAGGAAGGGGAAATGATTATGGCAAGACACAGGATTATTCAATCAAGAAAACACATTAGAATGGGGCTAACTACCAAAAAGAAAGGTGACAAAATAAATCCCAGAAGAAATAAAAGGTACAAACAATGGGTCCATACGTTCCAATAACATTATTAATCCTTTCAATTGCTCTCTCCCTAATCTGCGAAGCTTCCAAGTAGAGATCTAGTTCTGCTTGGGACCTGAAATGACATAAATGCTCCACTGGTAAAGGTGTAAGAGAGGAGAATGAAAAGAAAACAGTAATGCATAAACCACATACAATTGTATATTAAAATCAAAATGATACTTTTAGAAGAATTATAATGTTTGAATACTAAACACGACATGCTCTAATTGTCTTCATTTTATTTCATTTTTTGATAAGTTTTAGATTGAAGAAATTATTGTAAGAAAATCTCCTCATTCATTTCGATCATTTTGTCCTTAGCAAAGTTATTAAACATTTCAAACCCTAACTTCCTTTTCTCACTCATTAATATTCTTTTATCTCATCCTTCCCAGACAAGCTGTCAAAAGATAAGAACAGTTCATCTACCAGTAAAGAAGCGAGTAAGGTTGACGAGGTAAGGCTGATATATAATTGCTCCATCTTGAAGATTCCATGAGGCTAGCTTCACTTATGAGGTAAGTTGCAAGCAAAGGCCAATCTGGCACTGAATTTCTTTTCAATACTTCACCAGTTTCAGGGTGACTCCACTCCTACCAACCAGAATACACACAAACACACCAATCAGATATATTAGCAAGTACCATACCTAGATTCACTTACTGAACCAACCAAGTTTTGAAAAGTTTCCATTTCCAATATCAGTAAAAACAACATTTCAGTGAACAGAAGACATAAAAATAACAAGCAATGCACATCAACTAAGATTGTTCTTCATATTTATAAGGCATCAAATTTTAGTGAGAACTTGGAACTTATTTATGCTGTTGAACTGACAATACAGTATGTATATATAATTTGGATAAAACTCAAATACGGTACCATAATACTGTGACACTGTTCTTCAATCAAAATTGGACATAATGTACACCAATTTTAATTTCTGAGATGAAATATTCCACTAAGGAAACTTTAATTGACAAACCATATTATCTCAGTTTTATCCAAATAACTAGCTACAACCGTTCCATATCTATTGAGGTCTAAGGCTAATATGCACACAAATTAGGAAGAAGTTAAATGATATAAAACATTGTTATATTCATATTAAGATATCTTTATTTAATATCCCAACACTTGTGAACGATGTCTATTTTAAGCTTTGTTGAAATTGTGTGAGTTTAATTTATATACATTGTCAATCAATTAGAAGTCATTGTTGGTGTGACTTGTAAGACAATTATGGTAAAAGCCAACAAACTTATCAGATTAAGAGGTTTCCGATTAGATAATACTGTAAATACTCTTTACACAATTATTACATACTCTTACTTATTGTTAAATAGCATTATAAATGGATAATTTCAAGAGAGCAAGCGTGGCACAACAGTAAAGTTGCACCTTACCTTGGTGGCCAGTTGGTCATAGGTTCAAATCCAGAAACAGCCGCTCTAAGACTGCATACAATGACTCTCCCCCATACATTTTGCATACATAGCAGAGAACCTTCAGCCACTACAATTTTTTTTGGTTTAATTACTCGTTTTATTCCTATACTTAAGTAAATAATCTTTAAGAAGACTCTATGACTCTACGCTTAAAAATAATCTCTTTTTAGTTTCTATACATACTACTTTTAATCTCTTTTAGTGGCTGAGTTTAACTAGAAGGGACTTCAAAAGATTAAAAATGTTATAAATAGAGACTAACAACGTGTTTAGACGAACTTTTCTAAAACCACTTCCAAGGAAGAAAAATAAGAAAAAAACTTGAAATTAGCTTCTCTATATGTTAAAATTAGCTTATACGTAAACTAATCTTTAAAAGTTCCACATAACATCTCTACATTTTTAATTTTAACTTGTGCATAAGTTAGTTTAGCTTATGGAAAAGCTCGTTTAATATTTTTTTTTTTCTCCCCACAAGTGTTTAAGGAGAAAATGGTCCAAACAAGTCCTAAAAAGGGATTAAAAGGGTACATATAAGGCATGTTTAGACAACCTTCTCCATAAACATTTTTAGGAAAGAAAAATATAAAAAATAGAAACAGAAACGAGCTTTAACATAAGCTAAAATTTGCTTAGACACGAGTTGAAAAATAAAAACTTAGAGAAAATATGAGAGAATATTTATGAATTTGCTAATGAACATCTATAAGCTAGTTTTTTTCCCCTAAAAGTGCTTATGGAAAAGTCCGTCCAGCCAGACCCATAAAGACTAAAATGAATGACTTTTAAAGTTTAGAAACTAAATCATAAACTCTATACAACTACATATATAACATGACTACTTATGAAAAAAAAAAATAGCTAAACAATTGAATAAAAAAAATAGCGATGGTAACAACCAAAGATTACTAGTGTAGGTGCCAACAAATTTGAATAAAAAAGATTAAACAATAGTGACGGTGACAAGCAAAGATTACTAGTGAATGTGCCAACAAATTTCATTAAAAAGGTTAAACAATTGAAAAAACAAAAGTGATGGTAACAACCAAAGATTACTAGTGAATGTGTCAACAAATTTGAATTGAAAAAGGGTGAATGAATTGAAAGAGAGAGGTAACTGAATTGGGAGTGATGACAAGAGAGGGAGGCACAAAGAGCAGCTTCTCCCCTTTCCTTATGCTCTTCAAAGCCACAAGTCCTCTCTCTCCCACCTCCACCCTATCTATCCCCATCTTCTGAGGCGGAAGCCCCGACTTCGACAGCCACCTCTGGAGCGCCGACGCACTCTCCAGCGACTCAATCTCGCATCCCCAAGCCACTGCGTTCTGGGGAGTCGCACCGGCGGACACCGAGCAGCGAACCTGGAGCTTCCGTGGGAGGGTCAGGGGACGGTGAGACACATGGGCGTGGGGGCGGAAAGAGGGAAGGAGAGTGGAGAAGAAGGTGACTGTTGAAGCTTCGGCCATGGCCGAGAAGAACAAGGACGCCAAACAGAACCTTATCTGATCAACTCAAATTCGAAGAGAGGAATGGTGGTGACTAATTGCTTGCTACCTTGCTTAGAACTACTGAAAAAAAATTAAAAAATTATATACAATTTAAAATTATAAAAATTAAAACTTATTTCATCATCTAAAATGTCACCTTATTATAGACCACATTAATTAACATATTGTTATTTAAAAAGAAAGAGAGAGAAAATTTTAAATTTGTTTTATCATCGTTAAAAAAAATTAAAATTAATTTGTATTCATTTGTGATTATTTTTCAGGGGTAAAAACTCTTTTATCAAAATTTAGTGATTATTTGCACAAAAATTGTCTAAGAACAAACTATACTTAAAATGACGCGATGTCTTACTGATTATTTCATATCAATACGATTAAAAAACTTTTTAGTTAAAAATTCATTATTTTTTCGCGAAAATATTGTAAGTTGCAAACTAATAGATGATTATTTGGTTTTCGCAGCAAACCTTCCAAACATATTTGGCATGAAAAGGGATAAAAAAAGCTTGATGTCTAATTTTTATGACCCCTTTTACTCAACTTAACTAGTTGATTAAATAACAAACCAACCAAAATCAACTCAAGATGACTTTGTTTTCCCACCAAACCTTCTTAAAATTATTTTTTATTCATTTGTGGTTGTTTCACATCAATAAGACTCAAAATCCTTTAGATCAAAATTTCATGATTCTTTGCATGAAAATTGCTTAAGGGCAAAATCAACTCAAGATGACTTGGTTTTTCCACCAAATCATCCCAACATCATTTTTACCCATTTGTGGTTGTTTCCTATCAACATTGCAAAAAAACTTATAGTCAAAATTTCATGATTTTTTCGCACGAAAATTATTTAAGTAGCAAACCAACTCATGATTATTTGGTTTTCCCACCAAACCTTTCAAATATCTTTTCTATGAAGAAGGCTAGAAAAGCTTGAGGTTGAAATTTCATGACCCCTTGCACTGAACTTGACTAATTACCAAAAGCACTAAAATTGACTAAGTGGCAAACCAACCAAAACCAATTCAAGATGACTTTGTTTTTTCACAAAACCTTCCCAAAATCTTTTTTTATCCATTAGTGATCTTTTTCCATCAATAGGACTCAAAATTCTTCGGGTCAAAATTTCACAATTCTTTGCACAAAAATTGCCTAAGTGTACAATCAATAAAAATGACTTGGTTTTTTCACCAAACCTTCCCAACATCATTTTTTACTCATATGTGGTGTTTTTTATGAATAGACTAAAAAATCATTTGGTCAAAATTTCATCATTTTTCACACGAAAATCATCTAAGTTGCAATCCAACTCACGATTACTCGATTTATTCACCAAACCTTTCAATGTATTCCCATGAAGAGGGTAAAAAAATCTTGAGGTAAAAATTTCATCACTCCTCGAACTAAACCTTATTAGTCATCAAAATCGCAAAAAATGCCTAAGTGGCAAACTAATAAAACCAACTCAAAATGACTGTTTTTCAACCAAACATTGTCAAAATAATTTTTTAACCATTTTGGAAGCCACAATTTGTGCTCCCGAGTGACTAGCACATACACTCTTATGTATTTTTCGCATGACATAGTCGAATTGATCTGTTGAAATACATTTTAATAACGGAAGAGTGTACTCTCGATCATAGAGATCACAACCAAGAAGGACAAATCGAGCGGTCTGTTGCCTCATTGTTTTCTCCTCTTGTGGTCCACATTCACCGTTCTCTATATGCATTTGATGGGTGTCATCCATTTTTCTTTTTCACCAATGGTCATGCACTCGTTCGTGTTGACACTAGGATTCTTGAGAACTACGTAGATGACCGAACAATGGAACCCTTTCTTTTTAGTAGTCGTCAACCTTGAATGCATGTCGGCTCTAACATTATGCTCACATCATATGTGTTTAATTTGAACCTTCTTGAATTTAAACATCAAATTCATAACAAGGTGATAACACTTTTAAAGTAAAGACTCTTTTACTTCAAATTCTTCTTTAAATAGTTTGACTACTAGCTGAGAGTCCATTCATCAAGTTAACTAATGTGCTAAAGTAAGCCCGACCAAGATGGCTTCATATTTTGCCTAATTGTTTGATGTTCTAAAGTCAAACTTCAATGGTTGTTCAATGAGGATACCGCTCGGGCATTCAAGGATACCCCTGCTCCGCACGACTTATAATTGGACGAGCAATCCACATGTAAGATCCATTGGAGACTTTCATCCTCGATTGGTTTAAGGTTGAGTTCAACCATAAGGTTAACTAGGGTTTGGGATTTGATTACTCCCCTTGGTTCATATTGGATGTGAAATTCAGATAACTCAACCGTTATTCGTCCGACCAGGTCAAGTTTAACTAAGATCTTCATATTAGGATAGTCGGTCTTGACTACAATGTGGTGTTTTTGAAAATACATTTGCATCCTTCTTGCAGTCAGGGGTACCTTTTCAATCACCTGATAACAAACCTCTGCACTGTGTAAGACTCAACTAATGAAATAAACTGGTCGTTCTTCTTTTTCAACTTCATGTCACGCTAACTGTTTCATCTAATATTGCCAGATATACAATAATTGGTTGTTGGGTGTCCAATTTTTGTATGACCGGAGAAACTGCCAAGTGGAGAAAGATTTCTTCACACTCAAGTGTCTAGTTGAATTTTGCTGCTTTCTGCAAAAGTTGGATGATGGGCTTAATCTTTTCTGCTAATTCTGGTAAAAATCTGAATAAACCGACCAATAAGCTTTTGAATTTCTTTTGTATTCTCTCAGCTTCTCATTTCATTAATAACCCTACACTTTTCTGGATTTTCTTTGATCTCATGATGGATGAGCATGAAGCCTAGGAATACCATGATTTATGAGAGCTTTAAAGACTTCTTTGGGATCTTGGATATGTTATGCATGAATCAAATTTAACAACTATGTCATCAACGTAAACTTCGACGTTTCGGTTGAGCATCCCTTTGAAAGTTTGGTCCATCAGTCTTTGGTAGGTTGCTCCAACATTCTTTAAGTCGAACGACGTGACTTCGTAGTAGAAGTTATAGTAGTTGGCCATAAAAGTTGTTTTCTCTTTGTCTCTTGGTGCATTTAGATTTGGTTATATAAAGAGTATGAATCTAAGAAACTCAAAACACGGTGACTGGCCGCCCCGTCGATGCTTGGAAAATGGTAGGCATCTTTCGAACAAGCCTTGTTGAGATCGGTATAATTTGCGCACATCCTCCATTTACCATTAGATTTTTTAATTATGACTGCATTTGTCATCCATATGGTGTATTGTGCTTTTTTAATGAAGCCAAATTTGACAAGTTTGTCGACTTCGTTGTGTGATTCATTGCGCTTCTCTTCACCCATCTTTCTTTTCTTCTGGGCGACTAGTCGTGCCTCTTTATACACTGAAAGGTGATGTGTGATAACGTCCGGACTAACCCCTAACATATCATAGGTCGTATAGACAAATAAATCAGGATTTTCAGTAAGTGTTTAACTTACTAATTTGTTATTGGTTGGGTTTAAGGATGTCCTTATGTGCGTTGTATGCTCTTCATCACGTAAGGGTAATAGGCGAAGGTCCTTACTAGGTCCAATACGAGCATCATTCAATCGGGCATAAAGGTCTACCAAGGCAACCATATATTCCTTTCAGGGAGACCTTATGATGGCATTTTCATGTGTTCTTCTTGAATCAAAGTAGAAAATAAGGTGCGGAAGCAATGGGTGAGATGATCAAGACCCTCCTAGGAGTTGTGTTGGCCTTGTAGGTGCATGATGAGTATGGTGTTTGAGTGGTTCGGCCAGCTCAAGGGAGAAGGTGAAAGGATTGAAGTTTAGAGCCTAGATTTCTAGGAGAAGTAAAGCTTGTGCACAAAAATGGCAGCATAACCTTACTCAATTAAACTTGAAAATACAAGGTGTAGGCTCCTCCTTTTATAGGCTAAGGAGGACCATAATGCAACCCTAATGCTAGCCAAATGAAATGTAAATGTGAAGCACATGGGTGCACATGGCACATGGGTGCACAAATGAGCACATGGGGAGGGGTGTGTCTAGTTTTTATGCTCACCCCCCCTCCATGGTCTTTCTAGAATGTTCACACAAATATGCTTTCTACACTACTCTAATTACTAAGCACCCCTAATGGGCCTTTATGTAACAATTACAAAGGTCTTCTCTTCCCAAAATCGTAGCTTTGACCCATGTGTATGTGAAACTAGACGGTCTAGAAGGAATCCTCATCATGGCCTAGACGCTCCTTATGTAGCCGCTCCTCATCATGGCCTAGACGCTCCTCTTCATGGGCTAGACGCTCCTTTTTGAGTCTAGACGCTCCTCATCATAGGCTAGACCGTCTAGTCTTGGAGGCTTGGCTTTCATCGTGTGGTGAGCTTGGGCCCTCCTCCATCACCTTAGTTGCCTAGATTGTTCTCTGGTCGGTCCTCGTGATCTTGGGGACCGTCCTCTTCTATATTCTTGAGATCCTCCACGCGGTAATTCATAGTAGCAGAGTCGATTGGTTGGTTCGACTTTCAGACTTGCAACATAACACTCTCGTGCTACCTTTTGGTCGACATGAACGATAACAACGTCGTTTGTGTTAGAATGTATGGCTTTAAACTAGAGGGGGGTGAATGGTTTAAAAAGGGTTTTTGAAAACATTTAAGCCAAGAATGAAATTACTTCGAGAATTACTTGATTAAGAAATCAGTTTGTCAAAACACAAAGCAAAAAGCACAGCACCAAAAAAACAATTGGTTGTTTCGCAAAAACAATCGATTGTTTATACCAGTTTACAAATATAAAAACTGAATTTAAAGAGTTAAGGGATAGAGAAAATGCACACAGAGATTTATATTGGTTCACTCTAAACCCAGAGCTACATCCAGTCTTCTCAGAATCCACTGAGGAAATCCACTAAGCAATCAAACCTAGATCACTTACAACACAACCAAAGAAGTGACCTTGATCCCCTCAAGACACACACTTCTCTTGGTCAAACACACCAACACTAAGAATGTTGATCTTAATCCCCTCAAGAACACACAACACTTCTTAGCAACACACACAAAGTTTCTTTCAACAGATACAAGGATTACACTTGTTACAGAACAAATCTGAAATCAATACAAGCAGAAAATCTTAGCTCACACTCTTTGATCAATCTCAATCTCTAAGCAATCTCAACCTTTTCTCTTAAGCAAAATCAGTGAAAAACTCAAATATGTTTTTCTGTATATATTCAAAGTTGTTGTTTGTTATTAAATCTTAACAAACTATTCATTGCATTTAAAGATTGGTCAAAGCATTAAAAACTAGAGCGTAAACAGTTGGAAAAACATTTAATGCTCAGTCAAAGCAAAAAACAGTTTTCTGTTATGGTACCAAAACAAACAATCGGTTGTTTCCACGAATCAATCAGTTTTTTTGGTTTTGACAGCAAGTCAACCATAAAACCAGTTTTCAACCTTTTCTAAAAAACCTAAGTATAAAACAATCGGTTGTTTCGACAAAACAACAGGTTGTTTTTCACTTAGCTTGAAAAACACTTTTCTTTTAAAAAGATTGAGAATGCCTATGCTTTGGATTCAATCAAGAGTGAATTACATATTAAATCTACCCCAGATCCTATCTAAAAGATAGCTCAGCAACAGCAAGCACAACCAGCCTTTCATCATCCTTCAAAGGGTTTGGATTCTTCAAAGCTTGAACACCACTTGGTTCAACAGTCTGAAGCAAATGGAACTTCATGGCGAGATATAAAGTTGATATTATTGCCCTGAGACGATTTATGGACGACTGCCCGCGCAAAATGTTGTAGGAAGTATTGACGCTGACAAGGAAATATCTGACCTTAATGGTTCTGCAAAGGTATTTTTCTTCGCCAAACGTCGTATATAAATCAATATATCGACGCGTGTCAACTTGTTCACCAGAAAAACTTACTACCTGATCATCATATGATTGGATTTCGACTTTGGAATTCTTATTTTCTTGAAGATTTTCTAGTAGAGAATATCGACCGAGTTGCCTTGGTCTACCAAGACTTTGGTGATGGTAAATTTTTCGATTTCAACCGTTATGACCATAGGATCGTCTTGGACTTGATCAATAGCGGTGAAATCATCATTTGTGAAAATTATTGGAGGAATCCTCAGTCAGTCTCTGACTGTTGTTGAGTGGATTGAATGAATAGGCCCTTAGATGTTTCTTGCAGTCAAAGCTTGAACATCCTCCACACGCAAATCCTCTAGTAATCGTGTTTATTACCTCACGAGTGCCTCTTCTTGAGCGCTCGCCCTACCTTGGGCATTCACTCTTGATGAGAATAAAAATACATGAAGATGACCAAGGATGTTATACTTGAAGGGTCATCTCAACAAGCATTTAAAGATGTCATCAATAGGAGGAATGGTCAAGGAACACAACACTTGAAATTCTTCCTATTACTGTTCTTAATATGGAGGCCCAAGCCCACACTGAGGCCCAAGCCAACACATGAACATCCATCATGCCTCAAAAGATAATAAGAGCAAGGGCACAAGCATTAAATAAATGAGCATCATTTGATGACTCTTTTTGTAATTACTTTTGTGTAGTTTTAGTAGAACTTTAAAAGGGAGGTGTAGATATTAAATAAGTAGTACTAATGTACAAAAAAAAGTCACACCTTCCATGTGACATAAAGAATAGGTGTAGATATAGTTTTAGGAGGTGCCAAATAAAGAAACCAAGTCACGCCTCCCATGTGAAGTTACACCTTCCACGTGACTTGTTTTTTGTGGCAATTTCAAATGAGTTTCGTTTAAATTTTCCCACATAAATTTTAGCACCCTCACACTATAAATAGAGGTGCCATGCTCATGTAAATTCAGAATTAGAAATTGAAGAAAGAAAACTCTACTCAAATTGAGAGAGAATTGTGAGAGATTTGATCTCCTTCACTAAGTCTTATCTTGTGAGCTTTGGAGGGCTTCAAGTGGCGGCAACTAGCACTCATCCTGGACCTTTCACCATCCAAGTGGCATGTCCATCTCCTTCAATTCTTCATCCAATTAATTTCCTTCTTTCTTCCATCTCCATTTCCATGTTTCTAGCAATTCCAATCGGTAGTTTGTCTTTTTAGGTGTTGTTCTTTAATTTCCATCGTTTGTTCTTGTTTCTCTTGTGTTTCCTTTTATTTCCAGCACTTAATTCTCCTTTCAATCGGTTCATATGTGTTAGTTGCTGTTTTAATCGGTTTAATTGTTCTATATTGTGTTTCTACTTGTGTTCGTGTGTTGATCTTGCTTTCATTTCCATTTCCGCCCTATATTTGTGTATAAGGATATGACACTCATGATTCTTATGAGTTTGGCTCTTTATTTGGAAGGCAATGTCCTCTATTGAACTGTCCTTAGGCCTCCTTATTGTGTTGTACCTTATCTTGTGCCAATTCAAATCATATCACGTGGTATCTAGAGCTATGGTTGTGTGCAATTTTTTTTTTAGTTGATTGACACTATGATTCTGTTTTTGTGTTAGTAATTCTGTTTTTTTGCGTTAATTGTGTCTTTCTTGCTGTTTTAATTGGTACAAATTCATTTTGTTTGAGTCTTTTTGTTTCTGAATCCATATATGTTTTGTCTACTCATGTTTGTCCTTAAATGTCATCAATTCCTTGTAGTACTTTTATTGCTAATTTTGGTTGATTGATTTTATTTGAGTACAATTTTATGATTCTAGTTTTTCTTTTTATCCTTTGGTGCATTTTTCTTTTTTAGATTTGAGTTCATGTTTGTGTATTAGTTCTATACAAGTTCTATACATCAATTCTTTTGTGTCTTTGAAGTTTCTTAATTTTGTTCTTTAATTCCAGCATAGGTTTCTCTGTTTTCCAGTTTTTGTGCTGACTGAAATTGCTTATAAAAATTAATTCTGTTGGAGAAAAATTCTGAAACTTTGGATTTTGGTAGTTTGAAGTGTTATAAAAGAGTGAAAAAGAGAAGTGTATCAAAATTCAAAGTAAAAAAAATGATAAATCAAATACGTACAAAGTGCAATTCTGGCACGGGAAAAATAGTGAGTGGCAGTGATTTTGAAAAAATTATCACAATTAATTGGTGCATTGTTTTTGTGTGATTCCAGTGCCTATTTTGAGCTAACATCTTGAATTTTCAGTGGTTTAAATTTCAAATTTGAGTTTCCTTTATCCAGTTCTAGTTAAATATTTTAAGTCATGCATAGTTTTTACATAAACTCCAGTAGTACTATTTTTTGGTTATCTTAATCTATTCTAGTACTATTCTTTAGGATTCTTTGTGTGCTAGATTTTCATTGAGTGTCTTATTTTCTTGCTTGTCTTTTTCATTTCATATTCTTTTCCAAGTTTTGTCATATCTTGAATTCTGTTTTTGGTTTAGCTATTTCTTGTTTACACCTTTTCTTGCTTGTCTTTCTTGTTTCCTAAAGTTTTGTGGTGATTTCTTCTTTGAGTAAGTGTAGTTTGCTTTGAAATATTTCACTTGAAGCTCATCCAATCCACAAGGAGACGTGGTTAAGGACAGGATATATTTTCTTGGAGTGGTTTGAGTGAAATTCGTGGCCTATTACAACAAGCTTTCTTTTGCTTTATTTGATAACAAGTTTTATTTAATTGTTTGTTCTTTGTGTTTTGTGTTTGTTTGGTGCTATGGATCATATTTCAAGTGGTGCATCTTCCAAAACTAAAAATCACAAAGCTCATCTCTTGGAAGAACTTGTGGAGGTTAGGAAGCAAATTGTCCATAAAGATGAATAAATTAGCCAACTTGCCAAAAGATTGCAAAGATTAGAAGAAGCTAAAGCATGACAAAAACATCAAGATATGGACGAATGGAGTATGCACCATTTTTCCAAAAAGCGTCCTCAATATCAACCACAATCACAAGATTCTTTTAATTTTGTAAAGTTACCTGGTTTTCATGGGTCCAATGACTCTTCTTTGTATTTAGATTGGGAAGCTAAGGTTGAACATATTTTTCATGTGTATAAGGTCACCGAAGACGAAAAGGTTAGGTTAGCTTCCTTAGTTTTCTTAGACTATGCCAAACATTGGTGGCACCATCTTGTATTGGACATTGGGATAAACAAGAGGCCGCCTGTGGTATCTTGTTATAATTTAAAGGCATGCATGCGCGCGAGGTTTGTTCCTCCTCCTTCTAGGAAGGAACACTTGTTGAAGTTCCAAAGGCTTCCTCAAGGACATAGGTCAGTAGATGAATACTTTAAAGATTTTGAAACAACTTTGACTAAAATGAATATGCATGCTAATGAAGAGTCAAAAATAAAATGGTTTGTAAGTGGTTTAAGAAGAGAAATTAAAGATTTTGTAAAATTACATGAGTACTCTTCTTTAAAAAAAGTGGTTCACCTAGCCATCAAGGTGGAATCACACCTTTTGAAAACAACTTTCAAAAATATTCATGATGATGGTTTCTACAAATCTTCTAGGAAGGATGCAAACAAAATTTCTACAAAAACTTATCCTTCCAATTTCTCAAACCAACCCACTTCTAAACCAAAAGTTTCTACCAAAAATCCTTCTACCCCTAAGTCACCCACCAAAACTTCAAAAACAAAATGTTTTAAATGTTTAAGTTTTGGGCACATCGCTGCCAAATGTCCATTTAAAGAAACCATATTGTTAAATGAGATAAAACAAGACCACCATAAAACAAAATCCAAAAGAGAAATTGAAAGAGAAAAAGAAGGCCAAGATACAATGGGTCTCATTCCTTCACCTCCAAGGTGTTTTCCTTCCTTATATTTTTCATTTTCTAAACATTCTAAGTACTTGACATTTTGTCTAAGAAGTTTAGGGATGCTATTCCAAACCCTCCTAAAAGTTCTCACCTTTTAAGAGGGTTTTTCACTAACTATTTCATCCCAAAATCTTCTTTCCAAACATGTCTTGCCGCTAGAATTCAACCATATAATCTCCGTAACCTTAAAGATAATAAGTTTGTTTCACCCATACATTCTCCAACTAATGTGCGCAAACTTACTCTGTTATTTGCAGGCATACTAAACTCGGGGACAAATTCTTTCGCGCCTGGGGAGCATGATGAGAATAAAAAATACATGAAGATGACCAAGGATGTTATACTTGAAGGGTCATCTCAACAAGCATTTAAAGATGGCATCAATAGGAGGAATGGTCAAGGACCACAACACATGAAGTTCTTCCTATTAGTGTTTTTAATATGAAGGCCCAAGCCCAAAGCCAAAGCCCACAGTGAGGCCCAAGCCAACACATGAACATCCATCATGCCTAAAAAAGATAATAAGAGCAAGGGCACAAGCATTAAATAAATGAGCATCATTTGATGACTCTTTTTGTAATTACTTTTGTGTAGTTTTAGTAAAACATTAAAAGAGAAGTGTAGATATTAAATAAGGGGTACTAATGTACAAAACAAAGTCACACCTTCCATGTGACATAAAGAATAGGTGTAGATATAGTTTAAGGAGGTGTCAAATAAAGAAACCAAGTCACACCTCCCATGTGAAGTCGCACCTTCCATGTGACTTGTTTTTTGTGGCAATTTCAAATGAGTTTCATTTGAATTTTCCCACATAAATTTCAGCACCCTCAAACTATAAATAGAGGTGCCATGCTCATGTAAATTCAGAATTAGAAATTGAAGAAAGAAAATTCTACTCAAATTGAGAGAGAATTGTGAGAGATTTGATCTCCTTCACTAAGTCTTATCTTGTGAGCTTTGAAGGGCTTCAAGTGGCGGCAACTAGCACTCATCTTGGACCTTTCACCATCCAAGTGGCGTGTCCATCTCCTTCAATTCTTCATCCAATTAATTTCCTTCTTTCTTCCATCTCCATTTCCATGTTTTTAGCAATTCCAATCGGTAGTTTGTCTTTTTAGGTGTTGTTCTTTAATTTCCATCGTTTGTTCTTGTTTCTCTTGTGTTTCCTTTTATTTCCAACATTTAATTCTCCTTTCAATCGGTTCATATGTGTTATTTGTTGTTTTAATTGGTTTAATTGTTCTATATTGTGTTCTACTTGTGTTCATGTGTTGATCTTGTTTTGCTTTCCATTTTCGCCCTATATTTATGTATAAGGATATGACACTCATGATTTTTATGAGTTTTGCTCTTTATTTGGAAGGCTATGTCCTCTATTGAACTATCCTTAAGCCTTCTTATTGTGTTGTACCTTGTCTTGTGCCAATTCCAATCATATCAACTTTGTTGTTGTTGTTCTTTTCAAGGATGTCGATCGTCCTTTGGCGACATGATCAATTAATGTCTCGACCAGCCGAGGATATGGTTCCCTTCATTTCTCCCTGGATGGGTACCGTTCCGTTTGTGTAGATCTATGTGAACTCCTGCTCGTCGGTTGGATGAATTGATAAGTGCCAATGTGTAGTTTTTATGATTGAGAAAATTGAACACTTTGGAACTTAATTGTTGCTTAATGTAAGAAATTACCCTAATTTGAGAGTTATTGAATTCGATTATATATTTTAAACTAGGAAACAAATGAAGAAATTTAATCCCAATTCTTGTGTAAATTTCGTATGAATATGAAGCATTAAAAGAAAGAAAGCAAAGACTTAAATGGATCCCAAGAAGGAGTAAAGAAGAAAAATATAAAGGAAGCATCTCGCTCATGCTATAAGATTTAAATCAGGCTAAAATTATCCAGATTAAATTAATTTTGCAATACTAATCTAGCTCAGGCTAGAATTGCTCGCCCAAGCTAAAACAACACCGAATGATCTAGCCTAAGCTAGATTGGCTCGCTTGATTTAAACTTGATTAAATAAATTTTGGAACAAAGTTAAATTAGGGGAGGTGAAAAAGAAGTGAGGATTTTATAGAGAACTTAATGAGAGGAAGAGAAGAAGACTCTATTCTCAAGAGAAGAATCTGCTAAGATTAGCCATTCTTATGCAAATCAGATCAAGAATGAAGATTGAAGGAGCTATCATGAGTGGCTAAGTACTTTCTAACTTGGGATTGAATGTAATTTACTCTGTTTAAATGTATTCTTGGTGATATATATATATATATATAATATTCTATTTTCTACTTGTTCTTGATATTTTCGTTTCATGCTTATTGCTTGATTCTATTTGATCAATTGAGTCTTGATTTTGATCCTTAAATTTAACATAAAAGTATTTTTAAGGATTTGAAATAGACGAAAATACTTGATAACTTGTAAAACTAGGAATAAATTTCAAGTTATTAATTGCATCATAATTTTGTTCATAAAGCTGAATGATTTGTAAGATATCTGAGGAATCAATGTTTGAGAAATCATCTTATGACTTTCATCTCTGAGGAATCAAGGTGAATGACTTTAAATTAAGCATCAAGAATAAGTAGTTTTGAATATTATATATTCTATTATTCTGAAATACAAATGATTGGGATAGAATCAATTATATCCCAAGTATTTTTTTATCTATATTTGATAAGTTAGTTTCGTTACTTGTTGAATCAAATCATAAAATTTGAGTTATTTCTGGTAAAAGTGATAATTTGGTTATGAACAAGTTTCTACAGTTATTTTCTATACTTGATGAGTTTTATAAAAAAACTTCTTAATTAGAATTGTTCCCTATGGGTTCTCCATTCGTACTTTAAATAGTACTATATTACAGTTGATTGGTATACTTGTCAGGATAATTCAACAAGTTTTTGGCATCGTTGCCGGGGAACAAGTTTCTACAGTTATTTTCTATACTTGATGAGTTTTATAAAAAAACTTCGTAATTAGAATTGTTCCCTATGGGTTCTCCATTCGTACTTTAAATAGTACTATATTACAGTTGATTCGGTATACTTGTCGGGATAATTCAACAAGTTTTTGGCATCGTTGCCGGGGAACAAGTTCTTTTAAGAATTTCTAAAGTATAACTTATTGAGTATTGTGAATATTTTGTTTTCTTTGTGAATAGATAATTGTTTAGATCTTATTCTTTTGTCCTGTGTTAATCCTGGTTTGGGTTGTCTTAGATATATGTTATTAAGAGGACATGTTCCTGAAGATCAATTGAAATTTGACCAAGAAATTGAGAAGACAGCTAGAAGAAATCAGAGCAATAAGAGAAAAGAAAAGAAGAAGCAAGGATAAGAAAAAGGAGAATCTTCCAACATTCTCAAGTCACACAATCAAACAGAGTTACAAATGGCTGATAATAGATAAAATCCACCTAGAAGGACATTGAGAGACTATGAAATGCAACAAGGACCGAGACATTTCTCCAGCATAGCCATACCTTCTGCCACCAAATCATTAGAAATGAAGCCATTTTCTTCTTAGTTCAACTAACACTCATCAATTCACTGAAATGGATCATGAAGACCTTTATACTCATCTATCCATATTATATGAGTTGGTTGGTACCATGGGCTTCAAGGAAAATGATATTGAATATGTTTATTTGCGTCTATTTCCTTTCTCACTTGCAGGCAAGGCAAAAGAATGGTTAGAGTCTCATTCAAACCAGAGTCTAAGTAGCTGGAAGGATGTAGAAGAGAAATTCCTACATAAATTCTTCCCACTTTCTTGGTATATCAAGGCTAAGTCTAATATCTCCATATTCAGCCAAGGGCAAGATGAACCCTTTTGTGAAGCTTAGGAACGTTTTAAAGTAATGTTAAGAAGGTGTCTTAATCATGGCTTTGAGGATATTGGTCAGTTGAAAATATTCCACAATGGTTTAAGGCCCGATACTAAAATGATCTTGGATGCTGCAGCAGGAGGTACAATGATGATTGTTGATGCATAACAAGCTACAAGAATCATTGATGCTTTAGCCTCAACAAATTACCAAGCTCAACACGATAGACATACAATGCAAAAGAAGGGGGTGCTGAATCTTAGTACTTTAGATGCAATTTTAGCACAAAATAAGATTTTGACTCTGCAAATTGAGGCATTAACCAAGCAAATGTCAAAACTGCCTCAGCAGTTACATGCACTAAATTCTCCTTCAATTTAGAATCAGGCTTTGAAGTGTGATTTTTGTCGGGGAGATCATCTTAATGGTCAATGCTTTTATTTCTACAGTTATTTTATATACTTGATGAGTTTTATAAAAAAACTTTTTAATTAGAATTGTTCCCTATGGGTTCTCCATTCGTACTTTAAATAGTACTATATTACAGTTGATTCGGTATACTTGTCGGGATAATTCAACAAGTTTTTGGCATCGTTGTCGGGGAACAAGTTCTTTTAAGAATTTCTAAAGTATAACTTATTGAGTATTGTGAATATTTTGTTTTCTTTGTGAATAGATAATTGTTTGTATCATTGCCACAGAAATCTAGAGATCTTTGAAGTTTCACTCTGCCAGTTACCATAGGAAAACTCACTATTGAAAAGACATTATTGGATCTTGGAGCTAGTATTAATTTGATGCCTTTATCAATGTCAAAGAAAATTGGAGATGTAGAAGTGAGACAAAAAAGAATGACTTTGCAGTTGGTTGATAGATCAATCAAATATCCACATGGAATAGTTGAAGATTTGTTGGTAAAGGTAGACAAATTTCTATTACCAGTAAATTTTGTTGTTATGGATATTGAAGAAGATGTTGAAGTACCTTTAATATTGGGAAAGCCATTCATGAAAAATGCCAAAGTTATAATTGATGTAGACAAAGGAAGGTTAAAGGTTTGTGTTTAAGATGAAGAACTATGCTTTAATGTTTTTGAAACAATGAAATATTCAAATGATCAGAAAGAATGTTTCAGAATGGATAAGATTGTTGTTGAACCTTTAATGACGTTAATCAAACGTCAAGCTATATGACGTTAACGAGCGCTTACTGGGAGGCAACCCAGTGTTTTATTTTGAAGTGTGTCTTTAATTTTTTTTATTCAGTAGTATGTTTTAATTTTTTATGTCTTTAAAAACATTTTGATTTTTGAAATGGTCATGTTGGATTGAAATGTTAGGTGAAATGAATGGATGAAAGAAAGCTTAAAAAGGTTTGAAACTAATGACAAAGACAAACTGTAAATTTTTAAGAAAATTTCATTGTAGGGTAATTTTAGTTTAAGCTGGGTTCTTATAGCCTAAGCTAAATATGAAAAAAATAAAGAAATTTTATTCTGCAAGTTTAGCCTGAGCTAAAATGACCTAGTCTGAGCTAGAAAACTCTATAAAAAGGCCTAGCTTGAGCTAGATAAATTTGTTGCTTTCGACCAAATTTTAGCTTGAGCTAAACTGATCTAGCTTGAGCTAGAAAAATGTGTTGTTCTTTGTCAAATTTTAGCCTGAGCTAAAAAGACCTATCCTAGGCTAGTGTTTAATTGCACCATTTTAAAATCCCATTCAAAAAGCCTGCGCACTATCTCCTTTTCAGTCAAGTGCTCTCAGTTTTAAAACTTCTTTCCCAAAGTTTTCATACTCATTCAAGCATTTCATCTAAATTTCCATTATCAAGGTAAGTACTATATGTATAAATTTATCTTCTTCAAAGACATTCTCATTGCCATTTTCATTCAATCATTTCCAATCAAGTGTGTTGCCATTTCCATTCAAGCAAATCTTCATTTTATGGTTTCATTCCCAAATTGCTACAAACTCAAAGATCCAACAAGGCCTCTACCATGGTTCTACTCAAGGTCAAAATAATTCATGGATGACACCCATTAAATTTAATGATTATTTATCCTGGCCTGGGGACAAATACAACTTTTCAGGGGAGGCAGGAATGTTTGGAGTTGGGACTAGAGTTGAAGATACATCAGAAATGGGAGTTGGACCATCTATAGCAACAACAACAGATGATGAACATTCAAATCAATTTCATAATGATGATTTTTTCACAGAGAGGAACAAAATCGCAAGAGGAGATTAATATTTCTCATGCACAATGAACAGAAAACTGATTTTATCATTTTGTTTAACTTTAATTTCAGTATTAATTTAGTTTAAGTAGTTTAATTTAGTAAATTGACTTTAGTAGTTTAGTTTAATATTTCTTACTTGAACTTTTGTTGATTGCAAACTTAAGATTAGTAATATTGTCTAAATTTGTATGTTTTGTGAAATTTTGTACATAGATAGATAATAGTATTTTTTTTGGAAAAATCAAATCCCAGTTCTAAATTAGAACAATCAAATGGATTGATCAAGGACTAAATCTGAAAAAAAGTTGTGGCTGAAACCATCACTCAAATCTAGGAATGATAGGATAGTAATGTATAAAAGTTGGAACAAGTTAAACAGTTGAAAGCAATGACTAAGAACAAATGAGGAATTTAAATTAGCCAACCAAGTGAGAGTGTGAAACCTTTAAACAGTTCGAGAGATTTTCACTAGTGAAGAGTTAATTGAGGTTGCCTAATTTTCTACCCAATTTGCATCACAAAATCAAACATGGAGATGATTGAGGCATGTTTAATAGAGTTGGATGAGAGAAAACTCAGGGCCAAACAGCTAACATTTGCAGTATATAACGAAATGTGCAGAAAAATAACACTTTTTTAGCTAAAAATTGTTTTATTGCACCCTAACTTCTTATATACATATATTGTCCTACCCTGTGGTATGCTAACAAAAGGAGAGCATATGTGCAATTCAAATTTCTACAATTAGAAGAATTGGATTTGGTATGGCTTATGGGATTTGGAGAAAAAAAAAGGATTACAAAGTAATCCACATTCTCATTCTCTTTTATAAAAAAAGAAAAAAGGAAAGAGAATTACAAGAATAAAAAGGAAGCAATGTGGATGAATCTGGAAAGGATAATGGATAACACATTTAGAAATTGAATAGCAAATATGTTAATCTTTTGTTAAGTGAGCATTTTGTTATCCTGGAAAAACCAAATTTTCTTTGTAACCCAACCTCATCACAACCTGAAAAAAGACCTCAAGATCTATGTTTGTAAAAGTGTTTGTAATCAACTGGAATTGAAGGGAAACCTTAAATTAACTTAGAAATCATTGAAAAGAGAGGAAAAACACTCACGAGTGAGCACGAGTGAGGAATGAAGAGGGAAATTCCTTAGTCTGATTCTAAGTAAAGAGTAACAATTGTTTACCTTGGAAATTGAATACATTCTTATCATGTCTTAGTTTGAATTGATACGAAACACCATAATTTTTTTTGTTGATTTATCCTGTACTCTTTTCATGAAGTTGTTCCGATATTGAACTATAGATTTTATTTTTAAGGTTCTATGGGGAGGAATGAACTTTTATTTTTTGGGATTCAATTACTTTGCTTGAGGACAAGCAAGATTCTAGGTTGGGGAGAAATTGATAAGTGCCAATGTGTAGTTTTTATGATTGAGAAAATTGAACACTTTAGAACTTAATTGTTGCTTAATGTAAGAAAAATATCCTAATCTGAGAATTATTGAATCCGATTATATATTTTGAACCAGGAAACAAATGAAGAAATTTAATCTCAATTCTTGTGTAAATTTCATATGAATATGAAGCATTAAAAGAAAGAAAACAAAGACTTAATTGGATCCCAAGAAGAAGTAAAAAAGAAAAATATAAAGGAAACATCTCGCTCAAGCTAGAAGATTTAGCTTAGGCTAAAATTATCCAAATTAAATTAATTCTGCAGTACTAGTCTAGCTCAGGCTAGAATTGCTCGCCCAAGCTAAAACAACACCGAATGATCTAGCCTAAGCTAGATTGGCTCGCTTGAACTAAACTTGATTAAATAAATTCTGGAACAAAGTTAAAACAGGGGCGGTGAAAAAGAAGTGACGATTATAGGGAGAAATTAGTGAGAGGAAGAGAAGAAGACTATGATCTCAGGAGAAGAATCTGCTCAGATCAGTCCTTCTTATGCAAATCAAATTAAGAATGAAGATTGGAGGAACTATCATGAGTGGCTAAGTGTTTTCCAACGAAATTTAATGTAATCTACTTTGTTCAAATGTATTTTGGTGATACATATATATATATATATATATATATAATATTTTATTTTCTACTTGTTCTTGGTATTTTTGTTTCATGTTTGTTGCTTAATTCTATCTGATCAATTAAGTCTTGATTTTGATCCTTATATTTAACATAAAAGTATTTAAATATTTTTAAGAATTTGAAATAGACGAAAATACTTGATAACTTGTAATGCTAGGAATAAAATGCAAGTTATTAATTGCATCATAATTTTGTTCATAAAGCTAAATGATTTGTTAGATATATGAGGAATCAGTGTTTGATAAATCATTTTATGAATTTCATCTGTGAGGAATCAAGGTGAATGACTTTAAATTAAGCATCAAGGATAACTATTTTTTAGTATTATATATTGTATTATTCTGAAATACATATAATTGAGATAAAATTAATTCAATCCCAAGTATTTTTATCTATATTTGATAAGTTAGTTTTGTTACTTGTTGAATCAAATCGTAAACTTTGAGTTATTTCTGGTAAAAGTGATGATTTGGTTATGAACAAGTTTCTACAGTTATTTCCTATATCTGATAAGTTTTATAATAGAACTTCTTAATTAGAATTGTTCCTTGTGGGTATCGACTAAGTAATCAAAAACTAGATTACAAACACACAACCACCAAAGAAGTGATATTGATCCCCTCAAGAACACACACTTCCTTTGGCACACAATTACACCACAGATCAGAACACCCTCTGACTCTGTGAACACCAGTAATTACAGAATTACAAATAAAGAAAGACATATGATTGATCACACCTGGTACAAATCAAATCAAAGTACACTACAAGTCCTACTTCACTCTTAAAGAAATATCCAAAGCTTTAAGCAATCTTGGAGAAAACTTGATTTCACAAACTGATCTTGTAAAATTCATGCTAGGAGTGTAAAACAAAACATTTATACTCCAATTAGCATTTGAAAACATTTATTATAAAAGCCAAATCAGTTTCAAATCATTCAAAGTAGATTTAACCAACTTAACAAAATTCTATTCAGACAGTTAAAAAAGTAGTCGGTTGTTTTGTCGAAATTGTAGAACATGGAAGCTTTCATGATTCAAATCTGTGTTGAAGGTTGAAGTTGTGCTGCTTTTGGTTTATCTTAGTCTAGGGTGTTTAGAATTCTTGTAAAGATCATTCCTAGTCCCTTGCACAAGCTGGTTTAATCTATTTTAAAAGAGAAAAGTATTTTTCTAAGCAAGAGAAAAACAATCGGTTGAAACCATGATATAATCGGTTGTTTGTCACTTAGCTTGATTGAAGGTTTTCAAAACTATTTTTGACTTGGTTAACTAATTATCTAACCAATTCAACCGGTTAAAACGACATTTTAACCGGTTGATTGTCACATTTCATAACAGCTTTTCAAAATCCTGTTGGATCTGTTTTCAGTTGGATTAAAACTGTTTTAGCTCATGATTGACTGCCTAGAACGGCTAGTTTTAAGAGCTATAAATATGGCTTCTCTTTGTATCTTTAAAAAAAATAAAATATATACACAAGAAAGTGAGATTGAAATTATTTTTGAGAAAAGATTCAAATCAAAGTTTTGCAAGATTGCTAAGTAGTTGTGCATTGATTCAAGGTTTGATCTGAGGAGCTCTGTGATCCCTGTAATTTGTTCCTTTCTTATTCTTGTAAAAGTTTCTTTTTTTGTAATTGTGAAGTGTGTAAAACTGTAAGGTTAGAGGGTGTTCTGACAAAGGTTGTGTGAAGGCAAAGAGGGTGAGTGGTTCTTTTGGTATCAAGATCACCTCTTTGTGGCTTTGAGGTTGTGTAATTTGTAATTGATTACTAGTGGAAACCCAGTGGTTGATCTAGGAGCTGGATGTAGCTCAGGGTTGAGTGAACCAGTATAAATTGGTTGTGTAATCTCTATCTCTCTCACTCCTTATAAACTATTTGATTTAATTTTGTTTTTGTTGTTGCCATAAACAACCGGTTAAAACAAAGTTTCAACCGATTGAAATTCTGCAAACAATTTTAATTACATTGTTTGATTGGCTTCCTTGATTACTTCTTCTGTGATTGTTGTTAAAACTTCATTCTTATCCAATCTTTTCGAAAATCTTTTGACAAACACTTCATCTCCCCTCTTGTTTAAGTCATTAATTCTAAAAGAAATAACTGATTGAATTGGTTTGACAACAAATTCAATCAAATTCAAATTTGCCAAAACCGGTTTCAAAAACCTTAAGTATGAAACAACCAATTGAAACGATAAAACAACTTATTATTTTTCTGCTCCTTCATAAAACACTTTTTTTAACAAGATTTGAATTAAACCAGCTTTGGATGAATGAATTAACAAATTCAAACTACCCCGGAACACACCCAACTAAGCTACAATCGGCCTTCAAGAGATTTGGAATCATCAAAGCTCTTCTTCAACAAGGTACAATTTGCTAAATCATTCCATGAACGCTCATAGTGGTTCACCCTTGTCTTATCTTTTATTGACCAAAGCTATAAATATTATATGTTGCGTTCAGTTGGTTGTGAATTGGGTGCCAAATTTAGCTAACAAAGTTTTGAAGTTATCCACTAAATCAGATAGAAGTTGAATGAACCAACTAAGTGCTCATTCTTTAAGAGAGGCAGGAAAAACCTTACACCATATTGATTTATTTGTGGTGTAAAGATTCATCTGCGTTTCGTAAACATTCATATGTTTATCCAGATCTATGGTGTCATCATAGAGTTTGATGTTCAAAACCTTCCATTTAGGAGGGAGTTGTGCTTCTGTTATTTCTTTAGTGAATGGATGTCCCTTCAAGTCATCCTCCTCCTCAATGACATGAGTATGTTCGGTATGTTGTCTGGACGACTAACGAATTTGAGTCCGGATAATAGTTGTCTTCATTATCGACATGCATACCCATTTAGTTGTGTCTCAATTCTTTATTTTGTTCTTTGAGGAGGCACACCTCCTTTTCATTCTTCTTCAATCTTCTCTTCTTTTTGGTCGTTGTTTGCAACATGTCTTATTGAAAGCATTGTTGCTTGTTGTGATCCTATCTGGCCAAATCTAGCACGTATCAGTGTTAGTTGATTTCTAAGATAGTTACCCTAATTTCTCGAGACATTACTCAAATTTGATGGGGTGTGACCCTGATTCTTAAGGAGTCTCCGCACTGCCTTAACTACTGCTATTTATATAATTGTACTTCAAATATGCTTTCAATCAGTCGGTTAATCACCGAGACTGAGTAACGTGGCTTGTTCAAACAATTCACTAAAGCTTGAGATTGAGTTTTCATGACTCATCACACCGAATTTGAGTAGCCACTAAAACCCTAAAAAATGCTAAATGTCAAATCGAAAAAAACCAACTTAATATGACTTTGTTTCTACACCAAACCTTCATAAATTTGTTTTTGATTTATTTATGGTTGTTTTCGATTAATACGGCTCAAAATCCTTCTGATCCAAATTTTATGATTTTTTACATTGTTTAAGTGCAAAACCAACTCAGACTGACTTGGTTTCTCATCAAACCTTCCCAACACCATTTTTTACTCATTTGTGGTGTTTTCTATACTAAAAAATTTATGATTTTTCACACGAAATTTACTTAAAGTTGCAAATCAACTTAGGATTACATTATTTTCTCACCAAACCTTTCAATTATATTCCTATAAATAAACAAAAAAAATATTAAGGTCGAAATTTCATAACTCCTTGACCTAAATCTTACTAGTCACCAAAATCACAAAAATTTGTTAAGTGACAAACCAACCCAAATCAACTCATGATGAATTTTTTTTCATCAAACCTTGTCAAATTATTTTTTATCCATTTGTGGATGTTTTTGACTAATTTCCAATCCAAATTTCATGATTATTTGAACAAAAATTGCCTAAGTGCGAAACTAGCTCAAAATAACTTGCTTTTTCTTCCAACATCATTGTTTTTTATTAATATTGCAAAAAATAAAAAACTTCTGCTAAAAATTTCATGATTTTTTGCATAAAAAATTTTAAGTTGCAAACCAACTCACGATTATTTAATTTTTCCACCAAACATACTAAACATAATTTTTATAAAGAGACCTAAAAAAACTTCAGGTTGAAATTTCATGACCATGACTAGTCACCAAAACTACTAAAATTGACTAACTCATGACTTTGTTTTTTTACTAAACCTTTCCAAAATTATTTTTTATCCATTTGTGGTTATTTCTCACCAATTGAAGTCAAAATCCTTTTAGTCAAGATTTCATGATTTTTTTAATGAATTTGACTAAGTGTAAAACCAACTTAAAATGACTTGATTTTTTACCAAACCTTCTCAACATGATTTTTTTTTACCCATTTGTAATTATTTCTTATAATACGACTAAAAAATCTTATGGTCAAAATTTCATTATTATTCGAACTAAACTTACTTAAGTTGCAAACAACAATTCATTAGTTTTCCCACCAAATTTTTCAAACATATTTTCAAGGAAGAGGGCTAAAAAAGTTAAGGTAAAAATTTAATTATTCATTGCATTGAACCCAACTAGTCACCCAAATCACTAAAATTTGTTAAGTGACAAATCAACTCAATTGACTTTGTTTCTAAACCTTTTCAAAATCATTTTTATCTTTGTGGTTATTTCCATAAATAATAGTTCAAATACTTATGGTCAAAATTTCATGATTCTTTGCAAAAAAAAATTCTAAAAACAAATGGTTTTCCACCAAATATTTTTAATGTTATTTTTTATCCATTTGTGTTTGTTTCTTATTAATACAACTAAAAAGCTTTTGGTGAAAATTTCATTATTTTTCGCACAAAAATTACCTAAGTTACAAGTTACAAACTAACTGATGATTACTTACTTTTCCACCAAACCTTCCAGACATATTTTTCATAATAAGGGCTAAAACGGACTGTGGATTATGTGAACGGACCTAAACAGGCCAACAAGTTAAAATAGACAATCCGTTATGTGTTTATTTCAACGAACCACGAGCCGGTCCGCACGGCTCCCCCACTTTAACACCCGTATTTATCTCAGGTTTAAAAATTTATGAAAATTTGGTATGCTTAAAATTTTAATCTAAATTCCCTACATTTTCAGAATATTTTATTTAAATAAATCAATTCAAAAATTTAAATATTAATTATTAATTAGGGTAGATATTTCAAATTTTACCATACCCAATACACAACACTTTGGTCGGTCGAGAAAAGTCGAAAGTTGTGACCTATAAAACTCATACACTTCTCTTAAATGATATGTCGATGTTAGATAATCATATCAAACACCAACATTTGTATGATACTTGTAGGACATGTAATTCAAAAAGTGTTTGTTGGATTTTTGAAAATTCTAGTACAATTCTAACGCAATTTTAAAAAGAAAAAATACATTAATTTTTTAAAAACTCAAATTTATTGTATAATTTTTGTTATGATTATAAAAATAAAAAACAAATCATTTTGAATCAGTCATGAAAAACATCTTTATGCTCCAAAAAATAATCTGAAACATACTTATACACATAAATATTTATTGTCAATTTATATAATTTATAATTATATAATATATAAATATTTATTATCAATTTATATAATTTATAATTATATAATATTTAAATATGTGTCTATGTGTCCTATATTTTAGAAATTATACGTATCTTCATGTTCGTGTCGTATCATTATCCGTGTCAGTACATAGATTGTGACTACTAACTATCAAAACAAAAAAATTATTTGAAATAAAAGAAACTAATTTTATAAACTAAAATAATTAATTATTATATTAATTAAATTATAAATTATTTTAAAAATTCAAAAAATTATTAATATTTAAAATAATTTTTAAATTAATATCTAACCATTAACTATTAATATTAGCTATTAATATTTTATTAATTTTTATTAATTTTTTTTAAAATAATTTAAAATATAAATTTAAATTAATTTTTATTAATCATTTAAGACTAATTTAATATTAAAACGTAATTAAAATCTTAATAACTAATTAAAAATTATTTTATAATTTTTATTGATAATAAAAACTACTATAAATATTAATTTTTTATTTATTTTTAAAATAATATTTAATTTAATTAATATAATAATTAGTTATATTTTTTAAAAATTTAATTATTAAATATATGTATTGAGAGGGACTTTTCTTCCGAGTCTTAAAAAAATATCAGATTTACTGTTGATGCAGATCTAGAGTTATTCTAAAAATCTGTTTTATTCAATTGTTGTTTGATACAATTTTATTTATACGATATATATCCCTCATTTTTCTATCTTTTTCTTGTATTCTCTCAAGAGAAATATATCTCTGAGTTTTGCTTATAATTTAGATGTTCATTTGGTGCTTAATGGACCCATATTAATTCTTAATTAATCTATTCCCTATCTTATTGTAAAATAAAATAATATTACTACTTGATAATGTAGAAATAGTACAATGTAAAGATCAAGGACATATGTCATAAAATATATTTATGTATCATAATCTAATAAAAAATAAATATCTATTATGAAATTTCTAATAAAATAGTTTTGGAATCATATCGTCTGTTAAATTGATTATTAAAGTTGAAATGATCAAAGTTGAAGAACTCTTATAAAACAAGATGTTTACTGCAGTACAACAAGGTTAACTTATTTCATCTTGTTGTGCTCTTTCAAACTCTTACATAAAAAAACGAGTTATTTTTAAGCTAAATAAGCTTATTCATAATCTAGTTATAAAACCTTCCCATATAGTTTTTCTAATAAATTTTTATTTTAAGCTAATTTCAAATAAGTTCTTTCGATCATATTATTTCTGTCAAAAGTTATTCTCAAAGAGTTTTCAGTTTGACTATATTGGACTTATGGATCATAAAAAATAATAAAATAAAACATAAATATTTATGTTAAATATAAGTTATAATTCATAAATATTTTTAACATAATCTTATTTTAGTTTTTTTAAATATAAAAATTATTTTATAAAATGAATTAGGACAAAAAATAATATAATTGAATTGAGACACACTTGTTCATCTCACTAAGTGGCATGAATTAATGTTGACATCCAAGTAATATGTGGAGTATGATTTTATTATGTCACATAAGTTATATAATTTCTATTTTAAAGGCAAAATGAGATTATTGAAAAAAAGATAGATGTGACATGTTACATACATTGAACATTCAACAACCAAGAAACTGAAGAGAGGTTAGACACACCATTTCATGCATAGAGCTTCTGAAGATCATCTTTGAATTTGGCTTTCAGCTGCTCTCTCTTTATCTTGAGAGCAGCAGTGACTAATCCAGATTCAGGAGTCCATGGATCCGCCAGCAACTTGATCTTTGCAGGGATTTCAGATTTCTCCAGCTTTGCAGCTTTTCCAACCTGAAGATAACAAATCAAGGAAATGAGACATCAACTATGCAGCATATACAATGGCTATAGATTGACCAAAGGCCACCTCCTCTACGATTTGGCAAGGCAATAATTGTAATGATAAATTGGCTAATTTGGGTTTTTTGGTACTCTACTATACCTCCTTGTCTTAGTTTGAATTTTTATTCAGTGCTAGGTTGTGTTCCTTTTTGTTGCATGGATTTTGGTTTGGTCCCATATTTTGTATTCCTCTATTTTCTCTTTTATGTTATGTTTCATGTGATGAAAGATGATGGGTGGATTTTGAGGTGTTAGCCTAGTGATAACTAGCATGAGTTTTTATAAAAGAAAGAGATTCACCCATCACTATGATTAGTAACAAAACAAAATGTCTAACAAAAGAACCAAATCAGAAGCCTTTCTAGCCCACCACTAACATCAACAACGATGGCAAACAACAATGGTGACAGCGGTTAATGGAGCAGCCAGAACCGAGCTCCCAAGATCAGGAGCTATGTAAGACAATAAAAAATTATTTTATTGATATCAATCACATCAATTATATTCTCATAATCTCCATTTGCAATAATCAAAACCTTTAAAAAAAAGGAAGTAAAGATATGTTGAAATGAATAGGAAGATTCTCAAGATATGTTTTTCCTAATTACTAGATATATTGAGAATATTTTTTATGCTAATAGTATGCTATTTACAACAGATATCTATAGATACCTAACACTAACCTTGGAAATAGCCTGCAGAACCTCCTTGACAGTTTCAGGCTTGTTACACAGATCAGGAAAATCTTGGTAATCTATACCAGCTTGTTGGGCCCACTTCTCTAGAGACTGTTGTGAAGCAACAACTAGAGCCACACAGTAATTGTGAAAGGGATCTGCATAAACCATCATATTGTCTGCATAATCACATGATGATAGTGCTGCCTCAACCTACAATTAAGTCACAATGTAAGGCCAGAAAAAAGTTATTGTGGATCTTGTGTCAGTATTTCATCCAGATACCAGAATGAACAATGTATAGTTTGAGTTACCTTTCCAAGAGATATATATTCTCCATGTTGAAGTTTGACAATATCTTTCTTCCTATCTATGATTTCAAGACACCCATCAGGATGAAATTGCCCAATATCGCCAGTATAAAACCAGCGCATACCTTTCTCATCAACCTGTAATACGTTCAAAAACCAAAAAATGTAATGTGGCTTAGTATAATGCTAAAACAGATTCAAGAGTAGTTAAGGAAAATTAAAAAGGAAAAATGACAAGAATACAACTTAAAGTTTGGAAATTACCTTGAACACTTCTTTAGTTTTTTCTTCATTCTTAAAGTAACCCGCTGTTACGCTAAATCCTCCAACTACAATCTCTCCCCTTGGCATTGGTTTATCTGATGTCAGATACCCTCCTTCTTTCCAAGAAATAAGCTATACAACCACATTAATAGAGAAATCAAGTCCCACCATGTAAGACCTTCTACGTTGCACCAACTCTAGAGTTCTAAAACATACAGATTATGAGATATTTTTATATTATTCATCAATGTTTTTAAAACCAGACCATTCCTCCATTAAATTAGTCAAGGCACTAGTTTAGGCTTTAATGGTTCAACCAGGGTCTAACCAGCACTAAAAAAACATTTTAATGATTAAAAATGCACAATAATATTAAAAAATACAATATCACAATTTTATAATGCAAATAAAACATATATTTATATGTTTGTAAATTGTAACATTTAAAATACATATAAAAGTTTAATAAGAAAAAGCTTATCATACGTAAATTGAAGTTTCAATAATAATAACAAGTTTATATATAGAGTAAGAATGAAAATGGCTAATATTTTAGATTTATTTTTTTAAAGGAAAAAAATTGTGATGTATTCCTTTTTTTGTTGACCAAGTTCGACACTGGTCGTTTTCACCAGCTTGATATTGATCTTGTGCTTCACCGGTTTTACATCACAACAAGAGACCAATTCTCAATCGAGCCAGCATGTCTGATCTCATAACCATGTTTCTCATACGTTACTAACTTCTTACTATTGATGTTTAGTGAGACTTATCACCCACAAGCATTAAACCATAAGAATTAATGGCCATTACCATAAAGCAATGCAATATGTATGAATGAATAGTACTTGGAAGTTCATTGCACTGTTTTTTTGGTTGAAGGGACATATGGCATACCTTAATGTAGCAACAAGGAAGTGGTGGACCAACACGTCCCACACTGTAGTCATCCCACTCGGAGAACGCAGCCCCAGCAAATGTTTCAGTCAAGCCATATCCTTGCCCAATAGGAGCCCTATCAACAACTCAATAAGTACATGTTGTTAGTGTATATTGGTTAAAGTTAAGGGTGGATAGATGGATGGGTTTTGTTAGATTGTATAACTTTTCACCAAGAAAATGTTCATTCCATAATATTCATGCAAGTAGAAAATACAAATAGATATATATTATCTTACATTTGCTATTTAGATAGAATTTCGCTTTGAAGTGAATCTAACATGCAAACTATGCATAGCTTTATCCACCTAGAATAGAGGTGTATGAATACACATGCAAGGACACATACATATTCAAATACCAGTTAGTTGCAACAAAGTATTATGTAGTATAAAAATGGGAACCATTACCCCATGCAGATATTGATGAAATATTGTGAATCTCCAGATAAAGGAGCTCCCCCACAAAGCATAAATCGGAGCTGGCCTCCAAGTACAGAACGAATTTGTTTAAAGACAATGGTATCCCACACCAACTTTTCCAATCCCCAAGCCCCAAGCCAACTTCCTTTCACAGAAGCCAGTCGGCGCTTGTAAGCAAAATGGAAAAGATTCTTCACAAGGCCCCCTTTTTGCTCAACCTACATACGGTGTATGAAATGGTGAGGAAGAGAAACAACCATTCAGCAAATAGTTTAATTAAAAGCATTTAACAACAGTAAGAGCTGAAAAAGTTGATGTGAGTGTGTAGACAAATGATAAGCACCTAGCGCGCGTATATATATAAGTGGAAAGAAATAGATGAAATATATTCTGAGATATCTTACAAATGTGATTACAGTCTCTATTTATAGACTGTTTTACAACCTAATTAAAGAAAGAAATAATAGGCAATGAAAGCCAGAAATAATGAGTGTTTAAAGCTGTACAAATCAAATAAAATCAAATCACTAACAAATTTGTCCTAATAAATGTAAAATGGAATCTGCACTTAATTATAACATAATTCTCCTGATTATGCAACATTCCCCCTCAAGTTGGTGAATGTATATCTATCATTCCCAACTTGCAAGTAAGATCTTCAAATTGTTTTGTGGGAAGTCCCTTAGTAAACATATCTGCCAATTGGAGTCTTGAAGGGATGTACTCAATGGCTATAAGACCATCATCCAACTTCTCTTTAATAAAGTGTCGGTCTATCTCTACGTGCTTTGTTCGATCATGTTAAACCGGATTGTGTGCAATACTGATAGCAGACTTATTATCACATGCCAAACCCATAGGAGCTTCATATTTTATTTTTAGTTCATCAAGTATGATCTTCATCCATAAGAGTTCACACACCCCTTGAGTCATGGCTCTAAATTCTGCCTCTGCACTTGATCTTGCAACTACATTTTGCTTTTTTTTGCTCCTCCATGTCACCAGATTTCCACCCAAGAACATGCAGTAGCCTGTGGTGGATCTCCTATCAACAATCGATCCTGCATAGTCAGCATCAGTATATACTTTCATGGATAAGTTTTCCCCCTTTTTGAATAGCAATCATTTTCCTGGAGGGGCTTTTAAGTACTGAATAATTTTATCTACTGCCTGCAAGTGTCTTTCTCTTGGATCATGCATAAATTGACTAACCACACTAACTGCATAGGCTATATCTGGCCTAGTGTGTGAAAGATAAATGAGTTTTCCCACAAGTCTTTGATATTGTGTCTTCTCCACTTTTGGGTTTTCCTCATCATTCCCAATCCTATGATTTTGCTCTATTGGCACTCCAGTGGGCTTACAACCCAACTTACCAATCTTTTTTAGAAGATCAAGGATGTATTTCCTTTGAGAAATAAAGATGTCCTGTCTCGAGTAAGCAACCTCTATCCCAAGGAAGTACTTCAGCTTCCCAAGATCCTTCATTTCAAATTGAGCAGCTAGTCTCTCCCTCAAATTTTGTTTTTCAATCTCATCATCACCTGTAATAATCATATCATCTACATAGACCAAAAGTAGAGTGAGTTTACCATTCTGAGAATGTTTTATAAACAGAGTATGGTCACCTTAGCTTTGTCGGTACCCCAAAGATACCATAGCTTGAGTAAACCTTCCAAACCAAGCACGAGGTGATTGTTTAAGACCATATAGGGCCTTCTTAGCCTTATTCCCTTCATTAACAATACCATAACCAGGTGGAATCTCCATGTATACTTCTTCCTCCAAGCTTCCATGCAAGAAGGCATTTTTAACATCAAATTGATGCATTGCCCAACCAAAGTGTGCCGCCAGGGAGAGAATAATCCTGACGGTACTCATTTTTGCCACTGGAGCAAAAGTCTCCTCATAATCGATTCCATAGGTTTGAGTGTACCCTTTTGCAACCAACCTTGCTTTATACCGATCCAATGTGCCATCAGTCTTATACTTAACTGTGTATATCCCCTACAACCCACTGCTTTCTTATCTTTTGGTCTCTCTACAATCTCCCAAGTCTCATTCCTTTCTAACGCGCTCATTTCTTCATTCATGGCTCGAATCCAGTTCTCATCTTTTAAGGCTTCTTGTACTGATGTAAGGATTTTGATAGAATCAATAGCTGAAAGAAAACTATGGTGCTACATAGAAAATTTTTCTGTAGACACAAATTGGGATATAGGATATTTGGCACAAGATCTTTTTTCTTTTCTCAAGGCAATAGGTAAATCATTTAGGTTAGGTTCAAAAGCAGTATTTAAGGTGTCCTCAAGAGTCTCACTGGTATGAGTTCTTACCTCCGGTTCAGACAATTGAAGTTGTTGTTCGACCAGGAAGGGTTCTTGTTGCCTTCGCTAATATTGTTTTCCAAAATATTTGTCTTCATTATTCTTCTCTGGTAATGATGTTGGTGCAGGGTCTTTGTCATCCTCCCTAAGAACGAAATCCTGCAACAAAGGAAAAGGTGGCAACTCAAGGTCCTCAGCTTCTTGAATACTCTCCCCCTAAAGCTGAGAACTAGGAAAGAAAGACTCTGTTTCATGGAAGGTGACATCTTTAGAAATATAAACTTTACGACTTTGAAGATGATAACATTTGTACCCCTTTTTGTTGGGGACATAACCGATGAAGACACATTTGATGGCACGAGGATCTAACTTACCCCGATAAGGACTATGAACATGGACAAAAGCAGGACGACCAAAAACACGATTCTGAAGACTATTCAACATGGGAATAGAAGGATAGAATGTGGTCATAACCTGCTCTAGAACCCGAGAGGGTAATCTATTAATCAAATAAGTGGTAGTCAAGACTGCTTCCCCCAGTAAGATGTAGGAACAAATGTTTGGAAAAGTAAAGCTCGAGTAACCTCAAGGAGATGACGATTTTTCCTTTCAGCAACCCCATTTTGTTGAGGAGTGTCCACACAGGTTAATTCAACAACTCCATTTTCCTCAAGGAACTTGGAAAGGTTTTGGTTCACATATTCTCTTCCATTATCAAAACGCAATCTCTTAATTGGACTTTCAAATTGTGTTTGAATCATTCTGTAAAACTTTACAAACAAGTGAAAAACTTCAGACTTATCTTTGATGAGGAATATCCAAGTAACCCGAGTACAATCATCAATAAACGAAACAAACCATTTTGCACCCGAGATATTAGGAATAAGTGAAGGGCCCCATACATCTGAATGAATAAGATCAAAAGGTTTAGAACTTTTATTACCATTGGGAGGAAAAGTTGTCCGATGGTGTTTAGCAAACTGACAAACATCACAATGAAATGACTCAGCAGACACTTTTGTAAATAAAACAAGAAATAAGGACTTTAAGGTACTAAATGGAGGATGACCAAGACGTCTGTGTTGAAGCCATATCTGAGAGGATGACCAAGATTCACGACCTTGCTGAAGATTAGAAGTGTGTGCCTGTAGTCTAGCACCTTTTTTACTTTCTTCATGCTGTAAATAATATAACCCGCCCTGCTCTTTAGCAATTCCAATAGTCTTCCCCATGGCAAAATCCTGAAAAACACAATGGGAAGGGAAAAATACCACTGCACAATTTAAATCTTGAGTAATCTTTTGAATAGACAAGAGGTTATTGGATAGTTTGGGAACATGAAGCACATTTTTTAAAGGAAATGAAGGTTGAAGGTGAATGTTACCACGACCATTAATGGGGGTAGTGGAACCATTAGCAACAGTAATATATGGCTTATCGGATAAAGTAGTGTAGGATGAAAAAGAAGAGGAATGAGGTGTCATATGATCAGTAGCACCAGAATCTATAATCCAGATATTTTCAGTACTAGAAGCATTAAAGGATAAAAAACTAGAACTCTTACCACTCATAGTAAAGGAACAATAGCTAGATGGCTTATTAAGGGAGTCCATGAGAGTTCAAAACCAACTGAGTTTTTCAGATTGGCAAAATTTGATCCTGTTCACAGACAAAAAAAAATCCGTCGGATTTCCGGTAGCGGTTTCCGGCGAGCAGTGGCAGTTCCGGCGAGCAGTGCAGTTTCCGGCGAGTGACGGCAGTGGTGGTCGGTGGTGGTGGTCGGCGGTGGTCAATGGCGGTGGCAGTAACGGTCAATGGTGCAAGGTGATGGTGGTGGTCAATGGAGAAAGGATAAGGAAAATAGAAAGTTGCAGCAATGAAGGCGGTCAAAAAAAAAAAATAATTGCAGCAATGAAGGCTGTCAAGGAAAATGATTACAGCAATGAAGGCTAAAAAAAATTGCGGAAGCAGAGTCTCCTAGATCAAGAGCTCTGATATCGAGTGGAAAGAAATAGATAAAATATATTTCTGAAATATCTTACAAATGTGATTACAGTCTCTATTTATAGACTGTTTTACAACCTAATTAAAGAAAGAAATAATAGGCAATGAAAGCCAGAAATAATGAGTGTTTAAAGCTGTACAAATCAAATCACTAACAAATCTGTCCTAATAAATATAAAATGGAATCTGCACTTAATTATAACATAATTCTCCTGATTATGCAACAATATACCTATGAAAATAATGTAAATAATTAAAACAAAATCAATCATTTTGTCAATAACATCTTTTGTTGCCATAACTTCCTCCATCAAGAACTTTACTCTGATCTCCTGGGCCATAATTTGAAACTAAATCAAACATTCTCCTAAATGCTTTGCTTCTTGATACATTAAATGGTATGAGCTTACTGCCTTCTTTTTATAAATATTTCTATTTGCTGCTCTCACCCTACTCTTCAGTCCTCTTTCTTTTCTTCAGTTTCTACATCAGCATCCTCAATATCAAACCTTGATTTTTCATTAATCTTTGCTGCAAACCCACAACAACCTCAAACTTCTTTTTACTGCTTCAGTCACACTTTTGCAAGCAATTGCATCCTTTTTGAGTCCCACGAAGTGGTGCTTCCAGCGATAAACCCCTCCTGTTATAGTCTTTTGGAAAAATTTGCATTGAATTTTTCTTGGATCTCCATTAAGACATGCTCCATGCTTCCAAGCCATGTCTATTCTACTGCCCAAAGCATTTTTTACCACATTTTTAGAGTGAACATTTTGTGAGAAGGAACTGTCAGCAGCAACATCACTAGCGGGAGGGTTAGAAGCCCAAATTCCCAAAGCCATCATAACGTAATGGTGCTTCTGCGTTTTATTTTGTAAATCAGTATAAGTTTCTAAATGATGAGACACAATGACACCAAGGAGATGGAAAAGCAGAAACTAAAGAAACCACACACGAATGGAAAAATGAAAAAAAAAATGCAGTAGATGAAAGAGAAACGAAACGGAAACCAACACCACATACCGCATCTTATTGGAACAACACGCAAATGACCACACCCAAATAGAAGAAGATGAAGACCACGCACAAAGTTGAAAATGAAAGAGTTGAAGACCCAAGCCATTTATTTGTATGTGAAGGTATGTGAAGAAGAGGGGAAGTCATTCTTTTATTGGGCTTGAAACAAAAAAAAACCGCTGACTCAAAACGACGATTCTTTGTTTTTTCGATATTCAACAACAATCCCACCCATCTCACATTGTTATGATCATATGTAGGCACAAGAACAAACATAAGGTTCGAAATCATGGATCTTCCACAATCTAACTCTCCATTTTGACTATGTTGAGCATTTTATATTACTCGATGTAGGACTCAAACACACCTTAATATCCAAGTCCCTATCATTCCTTTAGAGTCAACATCTCAAAACCCACATTTTAGAACACTCAACTTCTTTATTAATCTAAACCCTACACTCAGTATCCTTTTTCAACATATTGACAACCAACTCCGGTACCAATTGATAAACACCCAAACACTTGAGAACCCACCCCTAAAAGCTTGATGTGAAAATTAAGAATCCCATAAAATTGAAGTCCCTATCATGAAGAGAGTCTAACTCGATACCAGTCTATTAGGTGAGAGTTTCATGGCTTATGTATCACATCAAGTAGTTTACTCGGTTTGCACCTTTTGGGAAATATGAAAAGAGTAAAATACCAAGAGATCTCCATAAACTAACTACAAGAAAACCATACAAGTAAACTTGAAGCAACAAATTTGAGGGTACTTCTCACTAATACATTATTTGTCTAGCACATTCCTACCAAATGTGAAACTTCAATTCATGCTTTTACTCCAAAAATATCCTCCAATAGACACTCAAGTTCATAAATTGATGCTAGTATATTCTAGATGCATCTACATAAGGAAAAAATCTTGTTGGATGTAGGTGAGTACAATTAAATACAAGGTAGATGGGACATTAGAAAGGTACAAGACAAGGGTTAGTATCTTTAAACTTTTTCACCTATTGCAAAATGAATATTATCAGAATTTATTGTCTTTAGCAACTAATTATAGATGGAGTTTGCAGCAATATGATGTCACAAATAGCTTTCATGACAATCTTGAGGAAGAAATTTACATGGAGGTCTGTTAGGTTACACATAGAGGAGGAGGAGGAGTTAGTTAGAATTAGAATAGTCATGAGTTTGTTATTTGATTAGCTAGTTAGATATAAATAAGAAAGAAGGAGAGGGGGAGGGGAGTGTGTAATATTTTTGTAGATTGAGCTTTAGCTCTTTGTGAAGGGGAAACTCTTGGAGGAGAGAGTGCTCTCCTATTTCTTGTTCTTTTCTTTCTATTCAATAAAAACCTTTCTTTTTCTTCTCTTTATAATTCTTGGATCCTAACAAATTGGTCTGACCTGCCGGATCTGAACAAGAGAGATTGTTAGGATACACAAAGAGGATGGAACAGAGGACCGCTGAATTGGAGGAGTTGACCAGCAAACAAGGAAGATGGATTTCGGAAATGAGAGCATACATTATTGGGTTGAAGCTTGACCTGAAAGAAATAAAAGAAATGTTGCGGGACATCAAGAAAGGGGACAGAATGTCTGAGGGAGGAAAGAAATTTGTTAGAGCGGACACAATGTTCTTGAAGGAAAGCCTTCTGGACTTGAAAGAAATTAAAGAATTGTTGTGGGACATCAAGAAAGGGGACAAAATCTCGGAGGGAGGAGAGAAATATGTTAATGATGAAGAGAAGAGGATCCAAGATGTTGGAGAAGGTTCAGATATGAAGAATCACATTCTCTGCAGCGAAGAAAAAACCAAAAATGAAGTGAGATTTGCAAGAGAAACTGAAATGATAAGGGCAGAAGGGGATGCATCAATAAAGAAAGTGAAGACTATGTGCTGTAATGATCTTTTTCTTGAGAGGCCAATTATAGAGCTATCCAGTAAGAAATTTGAAGGTGGAGATGCAACCAAGCATCATTTTTTCAAAAATTCAGATTTACTTCATAAGCATAAGAAATCATTGTGGAATCAAGATTTCATAATGAAGGTGGCTAGAACATCAATGACCTCAGAATCTTGGAATTTCAACTTACTGGGTGCAAAGACTTTTATACAAAACCCCCACTCATTCCCACCACCACCTAAGCCTCCAGACCTGAATTTGCATGCAGTAGCCAATGGGTTCCCTCCCTAAGATAGACAATATCACAAAATACTTCCAGGAAGCGTAGATAAAGATCATGGTGTTGAAGATGAGCCACAGAGAAAAGGTTCCACTGTTCCAACCTTGAGGACAAGGTTGTTTTCTGGAAGAGTGTATTGTTAGGTTACACATAGAGGAGGAGGAGTTAGTTAGAATTAGAATAGTCATGAGTTTGTTATTTGATTTGCTAGTTAGATATAAATAAGAAAGAAGGAGAGGGGGAGGGGAGTGTGTAATATTTTTGTGGATTGAGCTTTAGCTCTTTGTGAAGGGGAAACCCTTGGAGGAGAGAGTGCTCTCCTATTTCTTGTTCTTTTCTTCTCTTTATAATTCTTGGATCCTAACAAGGTCCCACCTGGGTTTAAAGCCAAGGAGGGAAAGGTGTGTGAACTACGAAAGACACTATATGGATTGAAACAATCTCCTAGAGTATGGTTTGACAAGTTTACTACTATAATGAAGACCATGGGATACAAGCAAAGCCAAGGTAACCATACACTGTTTATTAAGCATTCAGCTTCAGGGGGAGTTATTACACCAATTGTCTATGGAAATGATGTGGTTCTAAGTGGAAATGATGTGGTTCTAAGTGGAAACGATTAGGTAGGAATGGAAGCCTTAAAAAATGTTTGATAACAAAATTTGAAATTAATGAGTTAGGCAGATTGAAATATTTCTTGGGCATTGAAGTGGCTCCCATCATGGTATTTTCATCTCCCAACAAAACTATGTGCTGGATATATTGACTGAAACTGGTAAATTAAACTAGTAGAGCCAGTTAATGAACAAAATCACAAATTTGGGGAATCAATTGAAGATGTAGCTTTGGATAGACAATCTTATCAAAGGCTGATCAGGAAATTGATTTACCTGTCTCACACTAGGCCCAACATTACCTATGTTATAGGGGTTGTAAGTCAGCTCATGCATAATCCAAAGGAGACTCGTCTCATAGTTGTTCATCGCATTCTACAATACTTGAAAGGAACCCCTGGAAAAGGAACTCTATTTACAAATGGGAATGAGATGATCTTAGAAGCCTACAACTGACTATATAGGTTCTATAGATGACAGAAGATCTACCTCCGAATATTGCACTTCTCTTGGAGGAAATTTAGTCACTTGGAGGAGCAAGAAACAGGTAAGATCAAGTGCAGAGGCAGAGTTTAGAGCCATGGCCTTAGGGATTTGTGAAATACTATTGCTAAAGATAATTTTAGAAGACCTAAAGATTGATTGGAAGAAGCCTATGAGCTTATATTGTGATAACAAGTTAGAAATAAAAATTGCACATAATTCAGTACAACGTGATAGAACTAAGCATGTTGAAGTAGACACACATTTCATAAGGAGAAATTGGATAATGGGACAATGTCTACACCATTTGAATCATTTGGAAATCAACTTGCACATGCCAACTTGAGGGGGAGTGTCAGAATCCCTTTATTAATGCTGCAGATAATATTTCCTTGTATAGTTTTAATTACACAATTAAGAGATTTAATTACATTTCATAATTAGGAGGATTAATTGGCTAACAATATATTCTGTATTTATTGTACACGCTCATTGATCCTGAATTATAGGGATAGATTATATCCATCATAAATTAGGATTTTTCATTATTAAGTTTTAGTATTCTATAAAGAGCATAGCTCCTCTATGAATATCATCAGAAACAGTTTTTCTGAAACAAAACTCTTTCGGAAACAGCAGAGTGCCAACATAGTTTTCAAGAGGCTCTAGATACCACAGTTTTCAAGAGGCTCTAGATACCATGTTAAATTATAAGAAAAAGAAAAATATTAAGCTAAAATTGGGTGTTTCTATGACAAGACAACACAAGTGATTAATTTATATTGAGAAAAAAAATCAATACAATATATAGATGAAATTCGATATCCTCCAATAACAAAGACATGATCCTAGAATAATACAAATATGATCCTGATATTTCTAATTATAAAGATGTGATCCTGGTATCTGTAATTATATCCACATTTCTGTAATTAACTATTATGTCTTCCTTTGATGCTTCCAAGCAACTACTCCTTTTGTCCTAACAAAATTAAATCTAAAGGTGAGAGGAAGATAAAAGAAATAGAAAAACCATTTGGAAATAGTTCAATTTAAATTGATTTATTGAAAACTTAGTTTAATATATCAACAGAATTATTTTATTCATGTGGCGGCTTAATGAAAAAGAATATGTTGTTGGTACTCCCTGCCATGCCCATACAGACCTCCATTATGAAAACATAAACAAACCTCTGCAATATTTATATTAAAAATATAATTCAATTTCAAATACAAGCCTAACATATTCATGAATTTAGCCACTAGCTCCTGGATGTTCTTAGGTCAAATTCCATTTCTATCCCTTTTACCCTTTCAAGTTGAGAAAAAAGGAAGAGCACACTCATTTTGTGTAGCTATACCGTCAATGCAAAATGGTTGGAGCCCAAAATTAATATTCAACCCAGCTGCACCAAACGAATCCATTCATCCTCTTTGCTTAATGCAATATGAGAGCAGAAATGGCATTTAACCACAAAACATCCATGAGCTAAATTTGAGGTAAAAAACAATGAAGCACAGCTGTATTCTCAAGTTACCTATTAAAAAAAAATTCAACCTATTTACTTTGTAAACATAAGGGAATTTTATGAAGGTTTCCATAACAAAGGAGCTATCTCTGTTGCAGACACAGAATAGAAAGGACGGAGCATAAGTAACAATATGTATGAAAGAAAGTGCCCATGTAGAGCATTGGTCTGATTCACACCTTTTTTACAACTCCATCTCGAATACGATCAAGAATAGCAGGTACTGCTGTCAATAGTGTGGGCTTCAACACAGTGGCATCTCCCTTGGTTCCTTTCTTGATTTTATTAGATGTGTCAGTCATAGTCAGCGGAGAGCTGTAACCAATTGCACAACCTGCAGCCAGCATTACAGACTGGACAACCACAATAAGTTAGTCTTGGGGATAATACCATCAACTACTTCAACAGTTAGAAGAAGGCTAAGAAGAAATCACCTCTGCTGCCATTTCAAAAACATGAGCAAGGGGCAAGTATGCCAGGTACACATCCTTGCTACCTAGATTTGGAATCACTGTCATAACCGCTGCTGTAGTGGCTACAATGTTCCCATGAGTAATCATAACACCCTGAATGATTAAAAAAATATCAACGCTCAAAATCAAAGCTAAATAAACACACTGACCTGTTGGGGATACTCTTAATGTTAGCAGACTAGAAATTTCTAATCATATCTGCAGAATGACTTAATATGGTTATTGGTTATAATTTACCACCTAAAAACATGTTCATAATAAAGTCATACCAAGATCTAAAATCGCATTTCGATTAGAGATAAGCACCTTTCATAGCGTATAGGCGGGTAAGCACATTTCATAGCGTATAGGCGGGTAAGCACCTTTCATAGCGTATAGGCGGGGTAAGCACCTTTCATAGTGTATAGGCGGGTAAGCACATTTCATAGTGTATAGGCGGGTAAGCACATTTCATAGTGTATAGGCGGGTAAGCACATTTCATAGTGTATAGGCGGGTAAGCACATTTCATAGTGTATAGGCGGGTAAGCACATTTCATAGTGTATAGGTGGATGCAACCTCACCATTTAGATTTAGTTTTGTAAAGTTGAATTAGGCTTAAAATTCACTTCTTAATACAAGTCAATACTCTAACTACTTATGCTTCCTGACTACATTAGTTAACAGGCATGACATTTAATAACCAGTCTGGACAAAACATTTTGCAAGAACGCAGCAAATCACAAATATCAGACACAGAAAGAGACCACACCTACAACAATAGTTGAAGAAGAAACAAACCTTTGGCAGACCTGTACTTCCACTTGTGTACATGATAACTGCTGTATCATTCTTAGAAGGCAGGTTTGGCTCAACAGGATTTTCTTTCCCAAGTTTCTCAACTTCACCAAAAGATGCAATTGTCCAACCACTCGAACTTCCTGAGGAAGAATCTTCTTTCTCATCATCTTCAAAGTAAATAACATTTTGTATAGATGTTAGTCTTGATTTTATTGCATCCAACTTCTTCAACTGCTTGGAGTCACAGATCAGAGTAGATACTTCAGTCTGTCCACATTCCAAAGCTTCAAGTGAGAACATGCCCATCACTTTTAGTCACTAGATTCATCAACTATTGTCGCCTAATTTTTAAAATTATGCAAGAGATGATAATTTCCTACCTCATTTAGTGAGTGGATCAGGGCATCCTCTCCTAGAGAAGCATAAATAGTAACAACTGTTACACTCTGCCTGAAGCAACCCTGAAGTTCAGCAAACAAAGATTTTCATTAAAATTTGTGAATTCAGAACTGTTAAGCCAAAAGGTAATGGAATGAGACATGGAAATAACACAAATAAAGCAAATTTACCTGAAGGGCAATGAGCCACTCAGCCCTTGTATCAGAGAAAATGGCAACACGGCTATCTATAAGATGACCTAACTTAAGAAGACCAGATGCAAAATTGGACACACGAGCAAATACCTCTCCATAGGTTTCCCATTCATAGTCTCCTAAATGAACTTTCTCAAACTTCCTGCCATCACTAGATGAAACAAACTCCCTTTGTATTAGTTTTCTTGTTCCAAGAAATTGATTTCGGGTATATTTATCACATGATTGCTCAAACAGATGAGCCATGGTTGGAGCCCCTTTCCAAGGAACTTCAACCAACTCAGTTTTTCTAGCATTACGTATTGCAAAACCTGCCTCGCCACTAACTTCTACAGGCACACCTCTTATTTTTCCTTTTTTCTTTGCGAAGAACAAAGCTGAAAACAAAACAGGAACAAGGATGCTTATGACTATAGCTGCCAGAGCTCCACATTCTCCATGATCTTTCCATATGTCACTGATATTTAGACTTTTTAACCACGAGGAACTACCCTTTGAATCAACCATCCTTCAGTGGTCCTTCTTAAGCACAACACAATCTTGATTACCTGAAAAAGATGAAAGAAAGCATTGACACAATTTCTTTGTTTTTCTTATTAATTAAGAAATTCAAGACAGGGAAAACGCTTTATATGGAACCCTCTTCGGCTAAATAAGAAAACAATACTGATTTCGACCATTCTACACCAAAAATACTTTATTTTTTACACCTAAAAGAAAAACATATTTCGACCAAAACAACATAAAAAAATGATCAAAACCCAAAGAAGAAGAAGAAGAGGGCAAGAAAATCAATTACTGTAGCATTAAAAAGATAAACCAAGATTCAAACAAGTTCAGCATCAACTCCTAGAACAACTACTCACATCAACCCCACAAGAAATTCAAGGCAAAGTATAGAACGCAACAATTTTACAAACCAATTACACCATAACAAGAATTCAACAACCCCATAAAAGAAATTGAAAAAGGAGAAAAGAAAAGATGTTCATCGAACAAAAACAATATACCTCTTTCTCGGTAGGATGAAATGTTTTGTGTGAGTGTTTTTCTCTCTATTTTAGTAAAGGCATAATATTAAGTCTAAGGAGTGTTTCTCTCTCTAAATTTTAAGCATACAGTGCTGGCATCACACATGTACAATGTAAGACTCTACACGACACCTGTAGCATGACGAGGTTAAGATAAAGTACAATATTAATAGTATTTTTTATAATTTGTTATTGATAAAAATGTTATTTTAGTGTAAATTTGTAGAAATGATTTCTGATAATTGAAAAAACAACTCTCGTCATCAAAATTCAATTGGATTAATTTCTTAATAAAAAATTCTTGTAAAATCTTCAGTTCCAAACGTTCTTATTGATTCGGTTTCGTAGAAAATCAGAAAAAGTACAATTGTACATGTATAGGCTTTGCGATTTATGAATTCATTTTAGCGCTGAAAATAAGGTTGATTCTATGTTGGAAGTTCTTACCGCGCCATACCTATTATTTTCTAAAATTATTTTTATTTTAGATTTAAACATCTAAAATTTTAAAAATATGATTTTAAAGTTAAAATTTCGTTTCAGAAAAAAATCTAAAATAAAAAAGATATATTTTGAAAAAAAAAATCCAAAATTTAAAAATCTATTCCAGAAATCTAAATCTGAAATATTTTTTAAAAAAATATTTTAGAAATATTTTTTTATCTGCAATCTTCTTTTATTTAAAGTTATTTTCGTTTTTTTATTTTTATTATTTTTAATAATAATTTGAATGCAGGTTGAAATTAATGTAGTGCATGAAGGAAATTGTTAGATTAGCTTAGAAAGATCTTGGTAGAGTATTCGAGAAACTCCATAATTAATCACTATTTAATTGAAGTTTATCTATTTAGAAAATGCAAATTCCTTTTAGTATCTTACCAATTGTGACACGTGGTCTACTTTATAAAATTTTAAAAAATATTTTTTATTCTGTATTTGAAAATTAAGAATTTAAAATTATTTTCTGAATAAACAAATTTATGATAAACTAATGTATTTTGGAAATAAAATTCATAATTAAAAAACAAAATTTTATGCTGTAAATTCAAAATATAAAAAGTATGTTTTGGAAAAATAAATTTTCAAAATATGTTCTAAAATTCAGAAAAATATTATGAAAATCTAAATCCAAAATCATATTTCAAATAAAAAAAATATGAAAATATTTTTCATCTGAATCCTCTTTTACTTAAAGATATTTATAACTCGGAATATGCACGTTCAAATTTACTCTCGAAACAATTGTCTTAAAAAAAACTATATCTCGCATGCATTTCACGATATGTTATTTTATAAAAATGATGTCATTTTAGATGGTTTTTACTTAAATAAGTATTTTTTATTTTTTATAAAAAAAAGTAAATTGTGATTAAAAATATGATTTTGAAATATAGTGTTAAATATGACTTATTCTTTGTTTAATTTAAAATTTGTTTTATTTGTTACAAATTTACAATTAAAGTCGATCTTAAACTTATGACTTTACACTAATTTTTAAAATTATTAATGAGATTACGACTTGAGCTTTCTTTTAAATAATTAGAAATTGTGTAATGTATTATGATTTCAAGTTTTTTTTTTTTTTCGAAATCTCGTTGAAGTAACATATGTGGTTTTATGTTTTTTTTATTTGAAAATGAGGCAACACTTTAGTAGTGAGTTTTTTTTTCTATTTATGTTTATTTTTAATTTTATTTAATAGTTTTTGGTTTCTTATTAGAATATTAAGAGAAAGATTGAGAAAATATTATTGATATGAAGCTATACAAAAGATTATATACAAAGTAACACAAGAAAGAAAACTCGCGAACTAACTAACTAATAAAATATTACTTATATATTGTTTAATATCATCCCGTAAACTTATGGGAGTGGTTGAACAACCATAAGTTTACGTCAAAAATCCAAAAACGAGGGATCAACACTAGATTTGGTTAATAAGAGTTAACTATTTTCTGTTAGAATAGATGACTTTAAACTAGAGGGGGTGAATTGTTTAAAGAGGATTTTCGTAAACTTTTAAAACAAGAATGAATTTACCAGAAAAACAATCGGTTGTTTCGCAGAAACAATCGGTTGTTTATACCAGCAAACAACAAAATAAAACTGAATTTAAAGAGTTAGAGATATAGAGATTGTACACAGTTGTTTATACTGGTTCACTCAAACCCAGAGCTACATCCAGTCTTCTCAGAAACCCTGAGGAAATCCACTACGCAACCACACCTTGATCACTTACACAACAACCAAGAGAATGACCTTGAACACCTCAAGAAACACACTCTCCTTGGTCAACACACCAACACTAAGATTGGTGATCTTGATCCCCTTAAGAACACACAGCCAATCTCAGCAAACACAGAAACGAAGCTTGTTTAACAGAGTACAAGGATTACACTTGTTACAGAAGAAAATCTGAAATCAATACAAGCAGAATCCTATTCCATACACTTTGATCAATCACAAACTCTTAGCAATCTCAGCTCTTTGAAAAACTCAAAACCTCTTAATAAAAACTTATCAAAGATTAATTGTTAAATATGTTTTTCTGAATTTATTCAAAAGATATAGTTTGTTATCAAATCTTAACAAACTCTTAAATTGCATTTAAAGATTGGTCAAAGCATTTAATGACTGGAGCGTAAGCAGTTAAAACATTTAAAGCTCAGAAAAACTTTTCTGTTATGGTCCCAAAACAAACAATCGGTTGTTTCTACGAATCAATCGGTTGTTTTGGTACTTAACAGTTCAACCATTTTAAAAACCGTTTTCAATTTTTTCTCAAAACACCTAAGTACAAACAATCGGTTGTTTCAACAAAACAATCGGTTGTTTTAACTTAGTTAATTTTACTTTCACAAAGATTGAGATGCTTATGCTTTAGATTTAATCTAAGGGTGAATTACAACATCCAAACTACCCCAGAACTAAGCTAAACCAGCACAGCAACATCAAGCACAGTAGAGGCTTCAACATCCTTCAAAGGATTTGGATTCTTCAAAGCTTGAACACCACTTGGTTCAACATTTTCTTGATGTCATTAACGTAACTGGAAATGGAGTGGTCATTTTTTAGGGTCTTTAGGAGAAGGCGGAACTTCTTTACCATTGCACGAGTGTGAGAGGCATAGTAGGTGAGGAGGCGATTCCATATTTGAGCAGATGAATCAAGACCCACCATCTTGGTCAAGAGAGAAAAAGACACGAAAGCAAGGAGTCATGCCAGAAGAAGTTGATCTTGTTGGTGATAAGAGCGATATGCAGGATTTTTCAAATTGTGGTTGTTTTAGTTTTGCAGAAACTTAAAAGGAACAACATTTCCATCCAAGAAATGCATTAACTAAAGACCTCGCAGGGTAGCCAACACCTGTTGTTTCCATACAAGGAAATTGTCATCATTATTGAGTTTGACAGAGATAGGGGTATTGAAATGGTGAACGTTGGTGGAGGTGGCCATGGAAAACGTAGTGGCAGAAAGGTTAGAGGTAGAAGAAGAGGAGGAAGATGAAGAAGAGGAAGGGGAGGTCATGAGTTGATAGAGAAAAAAAATGTGTGGCTCAAGATACCATATTAGAATATTAAGAGAAAGAGAGAGAAACTATTATTGATATGTGGTGCAGCTATACAAAAGATTATATACAAAGCATGGAAGATGAGAGAAAAACTCTCAAACTAACTAACTAACTAACTAATTGTTGCCTGTATACTGTCTAATATTTCTTTTACTTTATTTTGTAAATTATTTTTAATTTAATGTAGATTATGTTTTTAGTTAAATGTTTTGCTGAAAAAGTATTTAGACTTTGAATTGATAACGATATTGAATTTTGAAATACTTATCACAATTTTAACAAACACTTATGCACTCCTCACAATCAACCAAAATGCACAATCACGAATCAATGTGTTCTTTACCTCTCGACAAATCAATGCAACTTTCTCAGTGTCACTTTTCGTTTTCTCCTTGGTTTCTCTCTCCAAATACAATGCGTTAAACCAAACGATTCAAATGGATGTCAAAATACTATCCACGCTAGAAGTTTGTTTGCTAAGACAAAAAAAATTAATGTCATGTTGTCAAGGACTCATTCCAATAATTTCCATATTACAAGCATCCAAGAGGTCTAAAGTTTGGATTATGGACGAAAACCAATTTCGCGTGATAATATAAGGACGAAAAACATATTTAACCCTTTCAATAATCATCTCAATCAATATAATATCATAACATCACATTATTACATTGAGTACCTTAATTAAATAATGGTTTAGACTTCAAAAATGTTACTTGAGTGAAATAATTCGTTAGTTAAAGATCACTTAAGCGACTTATAGTTCAACAAGATGGAAAAAGGACAATTAGAGCCTCCTCGCTCAAGTTGTCATAGGTCACCTAAGGAGATCTATCCTCAAGTGTCCAAGTGGTCATTTAAGTGACAATGCTCTACACTCAAGATTGAAGTCTTCACTTAAGAGTGTATCTCACAAGAAAACTCGATCACTAACAAAGGCTTTTAAATGTCTTCTTTTATTATTTGCATATTTTTTGTCAAATCAAAGAAGTTTTTTTTTTTTTTTTATCTCTTTTACATCAACTTAGCTTTCTCAAAACATCAACTTAGCTTTCTCAAAAAAAAAATGTTAAAGTAACTCTCATAAATCCAAATACCAAAATAATGAAGTTCTACACTTTATTCCATCAAGACTTCTAATAAAATCATGTCAATACTAACATGATAACTATTGATCCTGCCGGCAACTCGAACGTGGAGGAATCGCTTTGTAGCACTCTCTGTCCCGTCTACGCGACTGCGTCCTCTGCAGAATCACCCTCAGAGCCTTCTCTTGGATCTCCAAACGTGACCTGCAAAACACACAGACGGCGCCTCTAGCGGCCGTTTGCACTCCGACGGTCAAGTTAGACCACAGAACCACCAAATGAGAAAACTAGTGTGTGTGTAAAACTCTTGCTCTCTATTTTCTCGTATCCCCTTCACTCTCTCCCTGATTCTCTTTTATGTCTCTCTCTCTTGCTCCTGGGCATAACAGAATTCTGTTATGCTTTTCTGGCATGTGTCAGAACCCTGTTATGCTTTTCTGAGACAGTGTACCTGCAGAATCAGTAGAGTGTGGGTGTCTGTGCGTGTCCGCGCGTCTCTGCGCTTGGTTGCGCTTGTCTGTACCTGTCTGTACCTTTAGTGGTACGGAGTGCACCTTTATCTGGACCGCACCCCTCTCAGATGACGACACGTGGAGGCATGCGACTCGCATCTAACCACACACGTGTCACTTACTGGAAGGGCTCTAACGCTTCTCTTTGCGTGCTAAGTTATTCCCTTGCGGAGTAACTTAGCATATTTCTTTCATCTGGGTAAATCGCATACTCTCATGAGAACGCCAGGTGTGGCCGGTTTAGGCACACTCACCAAGCGTTGCTCTCTGCGTAGACGACTTTCCCTTCACGCACGTAATGGGTTGAGGGAGTCACCAATCATTGATCGGTTTACTAGCTCCCTCAGGCCACTCTCGTGCGCGATTCCCTGAGGTGTACTCATGCGAGGTCCATGTATAACGCTCTCGCTGGGAGCCTCAGTCCCAGTTTAACTGCGTGTAACATGAGACCCCGATGACAATGCACCCGATGACTAATCAGTGCTCAGTTGCTTCTCGCGTTCTGCCCCCAGGCGTTAGTCTGAGAACTGGTCTGTTGGTGGCCACTTGGCTACTGACCACCGATCATCGTTCTGGATGATCTGTCCCCTGACCTCTCTGCCGCCTGATTTGTCGATGGTCACTTGGTTACTGACCCCCGATGACCGCTCTCGACGATCGTCTCCTTGATCTCTCTGTCACTTGGTCCACGTGTCGCCCTGCGAGCGGTCCACGTGGTCCTCTGCTGCTGACGTCATCGACTACCGATGACCGATCGGATCAACTATTGTTGTAGATAAAATTTATTAAGGTAAAAAATAATAATAATAATAATAATAATGTTTTAATAATTATTATTATTATTATTAAGGTAAAATATCATCCCAAATTCTGAGGTTATTAACAAATCTTTTAAGTAATAAATTATGTTCCAATTAAACATTATTTTGGGTATGATATGTGAAACTGAACATCAAGGAATTGGTTTCTTAGTGTTTTTTTGTAGTATCTATTAAAACCTATAGGATATACTAGGTAGTCTTGCAATCTTTATGATATATATATATATATATATATATATATATATATATATCCTTAAACTAAATGACATGAGGTCAATACTCTTCATTAACTATACAACATAACCCTTGAAAATGTCTTGTTATCTCACTAATCGTGTTAATTAGGTAACAAAAACATAACTATGTTGTCTAATTTCCAATTTGAACTTTTTAAGTGTTGTAACAAACCACTTTGTCTTAATATTCACTTTATTCTTTTTATTATTCTATAATAATGCTACAAAGTGAGTCATGTCTCTCTTCATGCTAAATTACTAAAAATATATAATCTTAATACATATCAGTCGTGTTTGGATGCAAATTGATTCAACTTTTGTCATTTTCTCTAATACTCGTCTTCCTCACTTAATTATATTTTAGCATACACATTCAGCCTTTGAATCTCATAATCTCATTTATTTCCACAAAAGAATCCTTAGCATGTTCAGTATTTAACAACTTCATTAGTACATTTCAAACTAAGATCCACTTATTTAACAAATTATGTTTTATAACTAACATTTTACAACCATAACACCACCACCCACCTCAAAGTTCTTGAAATTTTTAACTAACTCCAATTCCTCCTAGTTTTGACATATGAATTGTATTATTACTTAAAACCTTTGTTACCGTGTTTACCTTTCCTAAATGATATAACAATTGAAACTCATAATTCTTTAAACCTTTATTTGTCTCATCTACGTAGTATTAAGCTCCTTCAAAACAAATTAAGTAGTCCAACTTTAGGTTTTTAAAGAAAAAATGAAGGAAGAAAATGCCTCAATGGTGTGATAATTCTTTAAATATTGTGGTTGTTCTTTATGTGTATTTTCTCTTCCAACATGTCTCTCACATCCTTGTGACTGCATTTAGTCACTTGTGGACGAGTCTCTGGTGTAATTAGTATACCATCATGTTTACTACACAATGTGTTAATATCCATACTCCTATGGGCAAACCTTATTCTCCACCTTGCTGATTACCACTGGATGAGTTGGACTGTTGAGCTTCTTGTAAAACTTGTCGTACTCCCTTGTTATCACAAGATATGAGAGGAAGTGTAACAATGTATTTTGTATGTAGTCCCCTATACCATGTATGATTCTAGTGAAGATAAAGGATATGTGGCGGCAAGTTGAAAGGAATACCCACTAGAAGGTGGTAGATGACAAACTTCTCATACTCAATTACGTAGTCTTTTAAACCCATCTTTGAAAAAAAAAGATTTGCTATCAAATCTTTACCTTTGAGTATTCAATCTTCTTTCACCCTAGAAGATTTTCAACAAATTTCTTTCCATATAATTGTTCGACATCTCAAGGATCCTAACTCAAAATGTTTAATGAAGCCATGAATTGAAACCTTGCGTGAAGACTTGTTGCCTTATGTGTCTAGGTAACTTAGGCTTTGTTTTTGTTTTCTTAATTTATCTTTTTTCTTTTGTAATGGTTAAGGGTATTCAAGAACAAAATCATTTTCAACTGGTTAAACTGTTTTTTAATTGATTAAAAAATGTTTTCAACTGGTTAAAATTTTGTTTTTTAGAAAGTTGCAATTTTTGAATTTGTTAAAACTATTTTCAACTGGTTATAATTTTCTTTACTAGAAAACTGCAGTTTTTCAATTGGTTAAAATTGTTTTCAGCAAGATTATATTTTTCTTTTCTAGAAAGGTGTAGTTTTTCAATCAATTATTATGTAGATCAACTAATTGAAAATCTTAAAATGTAGTTTTTGATAAATGTGTTTTATCTCTGAAAAACCATATTTTCAATTGGTTAAAATTGTTTTCAATGGATTATATTTTTCTTTTCTAGAAAGGTGTAGTTTTTCAATCAATTATTTTGTAGATCAACTAATTGAAAATCTTAAAATGTAGTTTTTCAGTAATGTGTTTATCTATGAAAAACCATATTTAAATGTAATATATAAAATATTTTCAATTTAAACACTTTTCTTTTAAGAAAAACCACTTCTGAAACAAACTAAGTGTTTTAAGTAAAATCAACTGATTGTTTTGATTTTTAACCAGTTGATTTTCTTAACAGTACCCTATTCTATTTTTTAAATAGTTTCTGTTTTTAAACAGTTTCTGTTTTAACTCCTATAAAAGAGTGAGTTTGTTTTCTGAAAAAGGTTATGAGAATTGCTTACATACAACACATTTTTACAATTTGAGAGAATAAAAAGTGAGCTACTTTTTGAGAAAAAATAGTCTTTGATAATCTTTGAGTGTTCTTGGTGCTTAAATTTCACCATTCACTTAAGGTCAAAGGTTTTTCAAAGTGTGTTGTGAATTTAGAGATCCTTTTTTAGTTTCATGGTTCATAACAAAGGTGTATTCGTTCGTTTACTTTACTGTGTTTTAAATATGTTTATAAGTTTCTTGGTGGTTATCAGAACTGTAATTGGGTGTTGCAGTGTGTGGTTTGGTTCTTATAGGGTTCAAGAACTGTTTTTTATCTTCTTTTGTAAAATAAATTGTTGATCTAGTGAATTCCATCTTGGTGTGAGGTGGGACTAGATGTAACTCAGTTTTGAGTGAACTAGTATAAATCTTGGTGTGCTTTAAGCTTTTCTTATCATTGCAATTTAATTTTCTGCATAACTGTTCTTACTGGTGTAAAAATCAATCGATTTTAAAAAAAATTAATCGATTGTTTTACTCAGTAGTGTTGTGTGATCTTTTGGATTGAACATAATTAATATTATAATAAATTGTATGCGAGTCTCTATGTATTGGTTCTGTGTGTATACACTTTCATTGTTTGAATCAAAAAGCTTCTTGAAAACTATGTCTGATTGTATTGGATTCTTGAAAAACTAAAATATTTTTTGCCTTTTATCAAAACGAGAAAATCAATCTGTTATTTCGAAGTTTAACATGTTAATATCTTTTTCTCCGATTTTATAACTAGAAAATAAATAAGTTGTTTTCAGATTAATCTGTTGATATTTTCTTGTTACTAAAATTGGAAAAATAATAAGTTGTTTTTAAAGAGAATCTGTTGAAATAGATTTTGGAATTTATTTCCTAAAACTGGTTCAAATGTTTTCTAAGTAAAATTGATTGACAGATTTGTATCTTGTGATCTGTGTGCCCAGAATTTTTAATCAATTGTTTTTAATAATAATGGATTGTTTTTCTAAATTAGTATTCTTTTAGAAAATTTTAATATGTTATTTCGAAAAACAACCAATTCTCTCATGATTGACTAAACCAACTTTTAAGAAAATCTACCTAAATACAATTCACCTTCACCCCTCTTCAACTTATAGCCCCATTAATTCAACAAGAATAACCTTTCCACACTACCACAATGCCAACTTTTGCATTCATCATAGTAGGAGTTTCTTTAATCTAGTAGATTTTATTTCTATTTTCAAGAGAATGTGACCTTTATAAATAAAGGAGTTGAAAATGTAATTATCACTATTTTAATTAATAACATATTTGTTTTCTCCTTCTCATTTTTTCAAGTAATTATATTTCCACGTGAGGCTCGTATAGTGAAATCCAGCAATAAGTTAAGAAAGCACATTTCGATTTCTAATTCTTATCGCTTTGTTGATGATGCTTTCATTAGAGCTATATATATATTGCCTATGGATAAATGTTGCAACTTTAATCGATTGAAGATATTGTTTTTGAGCTTGAACTGCTTGATGAATTAGTGCACCACTCACATACAATGTTGTTCATTTAAGTTTGTGATTTTAAAGACCAGATTTACAAAGAGTGTTGTTCTTTCCATAAAATACACTTGTTTCCTCTATTCAATAAATTTGAACATGCACTCTATCACTGATGCAAAATGACCACAAATACGCATTCTTTAGTTTAAATAGGAGTGGGAGCATGTCAAAACGTATTATGGATTTGGTATTTTGGAATATATTTTCATATTTAGATTTTTGGAACAGTTTTCTAGATTAGACTTTTCAGCACAACTTTCCATAATACTCATTTTAGAATATGTTTCTGGATTTTTTTGTTTTTTGGAATTCTTTTTTGAGAATATGTTTCCGGATTTTGTTTTCTGGAATCCTTTTCCAGAATGCGTTATTTGTATTCTGGATTTGCTTTTGCATAATGAAATTTGGTTTTTCAATTCTATTCAAGAATCTCATTTTTCAAAATATAAAACATCTATTCGAATTTTCTTTTTCGAATATATACTTTTCAATTTCAGATTTTTAATAAACTCAAGGTGATGAACATGTATTTATTTACACTTTTAATTATGGATTATTGAAATATAATAATAAATAAATTTATTGTTTTAATTCACATTCGACAATTTTTTTCTGTACTCCCATAATTTTATAAATCCCAAAAATGACCTTCACCTGTTATTTGAATTTGAGATCTGGGAGTGTGTTATGGATTCATCAATCTGAAAGTGAATTATGTTGCTTTCCGAATGAGTAAGTGTTCTGGAAACAAAGTTTGCATAAATTGTTGATTTCTGGATTGTTGAATCCAAAAGCCTAATCTCTATTACGGATTGGTGGATTTGGAATGATTTTTTTTTTAATTATGGATTTCTGAATCCGGAATGCATATTTTGAATTACGGATTAGCGGATCCAGAATGTTTTTTTCAATTATGGATGTTCTGCATTTTTTTTATTTTGGATTAACACTGGCATTCATGTATTACTGGAAGCACCAATCTAGGAAATTGCTGGACGCGCCAAGCCAAAATTTTACCGGAAGCGCCAATCCGAAAATTTAGTGAATTTCATAATCCAGAATGCAAAAAAATATGTACAGTTTTATACAGGAAACAAATTTCGAAGAAAGAGAAAATAAAATCTACAATATCTCTAAAACAAAATTGGAAGCAAATCTTCTGCAAAATACAAGAATTTTGGAAAGTTGGAAAATTGGAATCTGTTAACAAAATATATTTTCCCAAGATCATTGGAGCTGAAAAGCCTATAAAAGGACACAAGCATCAAGGAGAAAAGGGGCAACTTTATAGGATTTTCTTAGTTTCTTTTCTTCTTTGTAATTCTTTTGTTTTGCCTTCGCATGAAAGGGTAAACCTTTTTGGTTGATTCCTTTGCAGTTTTCCATTGAGTTCTGAGATTTTGGTCAATAAAAGTTTCATTTTTTAATTCTCTATAGCAGTTGTTTTAATATTCTAATCTCCTAGAAAATTGGTTTTTGTAAGAGGTTGTACTTGAACGCATGATTGAGAGTCTTCCTTATCTTAAACTTTGGTTTCTTAATTAGTTTGCATTGTTCTAATTAATTTCTTGGACACATGATTCAAGAGAGAGGAGATAAGCATTCCCATGGAGTATACACATCGAACAAAGTGGGTAGTGATTAAACCAGTAGACGCATGTTTTACTGGTGAGTTTCAGTTAAATAAGATTGGCACATGTTCAATCTAGTTTAGCTCTATTGGAGGATTGAGAAAAGATTAATCTATAGAGATCCTGTAAAATATTCAATGGTGGAAGAACTTGGGGATCAAACGTTTTTTATTTGTTGTTTCAATCTCTTTTAAATTTTGTGCATAATTATCTTAACCCCTTTTTATTATTAATTGCACAGGTCAGACCTCGGACATCGACTGAAGAAGAGGTCGACATCAGACGTCGACATCGGACCTCGGTGGTCCGACAGTAATAATGGGCCACGTAAGTTGGGCCCCACAAACAGTATGAGTTCACTGTTGAATAAAGTGTGTTCAAGCTTTGAAGAATCCAAACCCTTTGAAGGTTGATGGAAGGCTGGATGTGCTTGTTGTTGCTGAGCTGTCTTGATAGGATCTGGGGTAGATGATCTGTGTTAAATCCACTCTTGATTGAATCCAAAGCTTAAGCATTCTCAAACCTTTTAAATGAAAAGTGTTTTTCAAACTAAGTGAAAAACAACCTGTTGTTTTGTCGAAACAACCGATTGTTTTATACTTGGGTGTTTTGAGAAAGGTTGAAAACTGTTTTTGGTGGTTGACTTGCTGTCAAACCAAAACAACCGATTGATTCGAGCATTCAACCGATTGTTTGTTTTGGGACCGTAACAGAAAACTGTTTTATGCGTTGACTGAGCTTTAAATGATTTTATAACTGAATACGCTCCAGTTTTAAATGCTTTGACTAATCTTTGAATGCAATAAATAGTTTGTTCAGATTCTGTAACAAACAACAACTTAGTTTTAATCAAATAAAAACATATTTGAGTTTTTCACTGTTTTTGCTTTTGAAGAGTTGGAGATTGCTTTGATCAAGAGAGTGTGAAATAGGATTTTCATCTTCTATTGATTTCATATATTTTCTGTAACAAGTGTAATCCTTTTGTACTTTGAAGAAACTCTGTGTGTGAAACTGAGAAGTGTTGTGTGTTCTTGAGGTTGTCAAGATCAACATTCTTAGTGGTGTTTTTGCTGAGCCAAAGGAAGTGTGTGCCTTGAGGGGATCAAGGTCACTTCTTTGGTGGTGTTGTAAGTAATCTAGGGTTGATTGCTTAGTGGATTCCCCAGTGGTTTCTGGGAAGACTAGATGTAGCTCTTGGTTAAAAGTGAACCAGTATAAACCTTTGTGTTCAATCTCTCTATCCCTTAAACTCTTTAAATTCAGTTTATATGTGTGAACTGGTATAAACAACCGATTGTTTATGCGAAACAACCGATTGTTTTTCTGGTGCTGTGCTAAATTGCTTTGTGTTTTTGGCAAACTGAATTTTTAATCAAGTTTTCTCGAAGTAATTTCATTCTAGACTTAAAAGTTTGCGAAAACTCTCTTTAAACCATTCACCCCCCCTCTAGTTTAAAGCCATACATTCTAACAATTGGCATCAAGAGCTTGGTTCTTGAAATTTATTCAAGTGTGATCCTAAAACTGTTTTTAAATGGCTAATAGATTACCTTTTGGGGAAGGTGCTTCAATCAACAGATCATCTCTGTTTTGTGGTTTGAACTACCAATTTTGGAAAGTCAGAATGAAAATCTTTGTGGAATCACTTGACAAAGGTATTTGGGATGCAATTGAAAATGACCCCTTTGTTCCAAAATTTGAAAAGGATGGATCTTCCATTGAAAAAATTTGGTCTCAATGGACTGATTCTGAAAGCAAGAAGGCTAAATTTGATTGCATTGCTAAAAACATAATAACTTCTGCCTTGAATTCAAATGAATTTTTCAGGGTCTCTCAATGCAAATCAGCAAAGGAAATGTGGGACACCTTGGAGGTAACTCATGAAGGTACCAATGAGGTAAAAAGAGCTAGAAATCATACTCTAATCCAAGAGTATGAAATGTTCAGAATGCTCAAGGGTGAGACAATTGCTGAAGTTCAGAAAAGGTTCGCGCACATCATCAATCACCTCATGAGCCTTGAGAAAACCTTTGAAAAAGAAGAGCTAAACATCAAGATCCTCAAGTGTCTTGATAGGTCTTGGCAACCTAAGGTAACTGCTACATCTGAATCAAAAGATCTAACATCATTGAGTATGGCTTATTTGTTTGACAAACTTAGGGAACATGAGTTAGAAATGAATCAACTAAATGTTCAAGAAAGTGAAGACAAGCATGTAAGGAGTATTGCCTTAAAAGCTGTCAAGCACAAAAGCAAGCAAGAATCCAGTGATGAAAGTGATAAAGAGAACCTTAGTTTGCTGTCTAGAAAGTTTAGCAAATTCTTGAAAAGGAACTGCAGCAAAGACACCAACAAAGAAAGGTATGGAAACAAAAAATCCAATGATTTTAATTCCAATAACTATACTTGTTTTGGTTGTGGTGAGCAAGGGCACATAAAGGCAGATTGCCCAAACAAAGAAAGCAAGGAGAAGAAGTCAAGCTACAAAGAAAAGAAGGGAAAGTAAAAAAAGGCCTACATAGCTTGGGATGAGAATGAAGTCTCCTCATCAAGTTCATCATCAAGTGAAGAAGAAAAGGCAAACATATGCTTGATTGTTGAAGAAGATGATGAGTCTTGTAGCTCAAGTGATTTAAGTTCATGTGCTTCTCTAAATGTTGAAAATTATAGTGAATTGCTTGAAGCTTTTCAAGAAACACATGATGAAGCTAATCGATTGGTTCTTTCAAACAACCAATTGAAAGATCTTAACAGCTGGCTTGAAAAGAGAGTTAAGGCACTTGAAGAAGAGCTGGAAAAATCAAAAAGGGATTTTGAAAATCTTGAAACACATTGCAAAAACTCTTCTTGCAAGTGTGACACTCTCATTTGTGAAAATTGTGAAAATTTTGAAAGGAAAGTGCATTATCTTGTAAGTACTGTGGATAAGCTTTCAAAAGGAAAATCCAACTTTGAGAATGTCTTGGCATCTCAAAACTGTGTTTTTGGAAGAGTTGGATTAGGTTTTAATCCACAAAACAAGCAAGATAAGTTTTCAAAAAGTTTTTCAAGAAAGCCAGTAAAACAACCGATTGTTAAGTCGAAACAACCGGTTGTTACATGCTTTTATTGCATGAAGAAAGGCCATTCTGTTAGATTCTGCAAAATAAGGAAATTTTCTGTTCCCAGAGGCTTTATGAAATGGATTCCTAAAGGTTGTGAGGTTACAAATGATAAAAATAAACCAAATGGACCCAAATTTGTAAAGGGACCAAACCTTGTTGCTTGAATTCATGTTTATGCAGGGAATCTAGAGGAATATGAGGAACTGAGTCATCTGATCAAGTTCTTGGAAGGAAAAGATTAACATTGAAGCTGAATCAATGTTGTGTATCTGTCCAAGGTTCTCAATAGTCAAAAGAGGCTTCTTGATCAAAGACATATGACTCATTGAAGGAACATCATAAAGGATAAGACCTTCCTTATCTCTATCTTTAATTCCTTTTTAAATTCATATTCATGTTTAATATCTCTTGTTAGATGCTCAATTTTATCTACATTGAATCTTATCTGCTCCTTCTTAAAAATTCAAATTTTGTTATGCTGCTGCAGAAAAACAACCGATTGTTTCCTTGAAACAACCGATTGTTTCCTTTTTGACAGCACTATGAGAGAATGGATTTAATTCTTTTTTGAATTCTGTCTGTTGCAGATCTCATTTATGAAAGAACCCTTGGTCAATAAAGCAGTGTTGAAAGTTAATCACGTTCTGGAGGAAGTTACAACATTTCATAAAGGAATATATTCCAAACCCTAATTCCACTTAAGGAAAGATCCTTGAGGGATAGGGAGTTGACCTAATTACAACCTATATATAGGGTGTTAAGAACCCTAGAAAAGGTACATCGTTTCTAAGACTGAAACTACTTTACATACTTATTGTTTCTTAGCCCAGTACTGACTTGATTGCAAGAGTGCAATCAACAGGTAGGGCCCCCTCTGTTTCAACAAAGCCACTCTCAGCTACCCAAGGAGAGAGCGGAAACCACCAGGAGATAGAAGGAGCCACCATCTGCCTTTGAAGCCAACGGCGGTTGAGTCAACTGGTGAAAACATTTGGCGCCCACCGTGGGGCCCGATAAAACTAGGTCTCATTCACAATCGTGTTGAGAGCCAACCAGCAACATGAGAAACACAAGGCAATGATCGACTGCGACAAAAGGGGGGGACAACATCACCATGCAACAACTCATGGAAACCATACGTGCCTTTCAGCAAGCGGTAGCGGCGTCCATAGTTGATCAGGATCGTTTCCAGGTCGACCTGGCCGCGTCACAAGCAAGCAATGTAAAGTTGTGCAGAACCAATGAGGAACTACGTTGGAATTTACAGCATGTAAGAGAACGTGAGGTGGATGAGCGGGCCCTGCCCATGCTGGTTAGGGCTCACCCCATGCCGTTCTTTCAGGCAATCATGGACACTGTGATACCAGCCACATTCATGGGCCCGAAGGTCACCTTCACAGGTGTAGAGGACCCAGAATCCCATATCACAGCTTTCCACACCCAAATGATGCTTTCAGAAGGCTCTAATGCCTTGCACTGTAAGCTATTCATGAGCACGTTGTCAGGCACACCGTTGGACTGGTTCGTCAGTCTTCTTGACGGACACATTGCATCGTTCGATCAATTCTCAACATTGTTCAGAGAACAATACATTGTCAACCGGGCTCCCCCTTCAGTCTCTTACGATCTTTATGACATAAGGCAATACCAGGGAGAGTCATTGAAAGATTTCTTAAACAGATTTGGGGCACAAGTGGTGAAGCTGCACACCAAGGATGAAGACATGAAGGGATTACTGCCAGGACCCTTCAGTGATTCACTGATCAAATGCCGCCCCAAGAGGTTTTGCAAGATCAGATGTCGTGTCGTGGCTCACATCGTCGCAGAAGGAGAGGTCATAGAAAAGCGTGGTAGCGTTGGCCCTGTCCGTCCTCGAGGAACTGGTCGTCCTCAGTATATGAGGGTACATGAGGCCACGATGGAGAAGAAAGCCCCAGGAACACAACCACCGTATGAAGCAAGGAAGCCCCAGACCAGGGCACGCACGAGAGAAAACGTCCCTACCAGACACAATTTTCAGGTGGACCTTAAGGAGTTGATCGTCATCCCCAATGTGGCCGACAGATTCAAGTCTCCACTGAAGACCGATAAGAGGTTAAGACCCAGCAAAAACGCTTGGCGTAAGTCCCACCAAACCTTTAGCCACAGCCTGCACAATTGTCTGGCATTGGGATTCCAGTTGGATAAACTGGTAAGGAGCGGTTTCTTGAAAGACAACTTGCAAGAGCCGCAGGGGGCCCTGACGACAATGGCCCCAGCGAGAGATCAGGGGCACGAGGTGCCCATTCATGGAGAGATCAACACCATCGTTGGAGGATTCTCAGGAGGAGGGTGTATTGCCTCCTAGCGTAAGAAATATGCCAGGGGAGTGATGGCAGTAGAAGTGCAGAAGTCGGATTAGACGCCCGAGCCCGACCTTGTCTTCACCAAGACCGACATGCAGGATGTGGTCCCACACGAAAATGACCTAATAGTGATTTCAGTGGGCAAAAAGGTACATCGCGTCCTTGTTGAGAAGGGAAGCTCAGCCGATGTAATGTTTTGGTCGACCTTCAACAAACTGTAGTTGTATGGTTTTGCGGGAGACCAGGTAGAAGTACGGGGGCACGTAGAGTTGCGGATAACCTTCACTGACGACACAACATCATGCACTGCTAACATCAGGTATATTGTTGTCAATGCTCCCTCAGCCTATAACATATGTTTGGGCAGGCCTGCTTTGAACAGGATTGGAGCAGTAGCCTCTTCGAGGCATATGAAAATGTAGTTGTCTTCCCTTGAAGAAGTCGTGATCACCATGAAGTCTGATGAAAAAGTGGTCAAAAGGTGCTACGAGAACAACCTCAAGACAAAAAGAGGAGTGTGCGCAGTCACCACCCAACCTCCAAGGGAAGACGGTGTCCGCCAAATCAGGGAAATCCAATACCCTAAGTGGTTGGCGAACGTGGTGCTGGACAAGAAGACCAACGGGAAGTGGAGGATGTGCGTGAACTTCACAGATCTCAATAAAGCCTGTCCAAAGGATTCCTACCCGCTACCCAGCATCGACGCCCTAGTAGACAGTGCCTCAGGGTGTACACTTCTTAGCTTCCTGGATGCTTTCTCTAGATACAACCAGATCTGGATGCATCCCAGGGACGAGTGCAAGACAGCGTTCATGACGGAGCTTTCCTGTCACTGTTACAAAATGATGCCTTTTGGGCTCAAGAACGTAGGGGGCACTTACTAGAGGTTGATGGACAGAGTGCTTGCGCCCATGATAGGGCGAAATGTCCAAGCATATGTGGACGACATGGTGGTCACCTCTCAGGTGAAAGATCAACACGTTGCTGATTTGGAGAAGCTATTTACCACAATAGCTAAGTACATGTTGAAGTTGAACCCTTAAAAGTGTGTGTTTGGGGTAGAGGCAGGCAAGTTCTCAGGGTTCCTACTCACTGAGCATGGGATAAAGGCGAATCCTGAGAAGTGTGTTGCAATCATAGGCATGCGCAGCTCGATCTCAGTGAAGGAGGTGCAACAGCTGACAGGGCGGATGGTCGCTCTGTCCAGATTCATGTCAATAGGAGAGATAAGGTCCATCCTTATTTCCAGTTCTTAAAGAGAAACAACAGGTTCGTCTGGAGCAAGGAGTGCGAGGAATCCTTCCTCAAGTTGAAGGAATACTTGGCCAGCCCACCAATATTATGCAAGCCACAACCAGGCACCCCGATTCGCTTGTACTTCGCAGTCACAAATCGGGCGATCAGTTTGGTCCTGGTCCAAGAGCAAGAACAGGTACAAAGGCAAATATATTTCGTGAGCAAAGTTTTGCAAAGGCCTAAGGTGAGGTACCAGGCCATAGAGAAGTCGGCTTTGGCGGTAGTATTTTCAGCATGAAGACTTCGCCACTACTTCCAGAGCTTTACCATGATAGTAATGACAGACCTGCCCATTCAAAAGGTCTTACAAAAGCCTGGTGTGGCAGGACGAATGGTGCACTGGGTGGTGGAGCTGTCAGAATTCAATGTGCAGTACAAACCCAAAGGACCTATCAAAGGTAAGGTTTATGCTTACTTCGTAGTAGAACTCTCATCAGCAACCACGCACCAAGAGGAATCAGCTTTTAGGTGGGTCCTCTCCATAGATGGATCCTCTAACTAACAGGGTAGCGAAGCTGGTGTCATCTTGGAAGGACTAAATGTGATGGAGGAGGGCCAAGCACATCCCACCATGAAAGCCAAGACCCAAAGCTAGACCATGATGAGCGTCTAGACCCAAGGAAGGAGCGTCTAGGACGTGAAGAAGGGAGGCTACACATGGAGCGTCTAGGGGGAGACCTAGACCGTCTAGGCCCAATTACAAGATCAATGGCTAAGCACATTCATGCCCAATTAAATGAAGCCACAGATGGAAGAGAGAAAGCCTTGTACATGTTACATGGAGGCCCATTAGGGGTGCTTAGTAATTAGAGTAGTGTAGAAAGCATATTTGAGTGAACTTTCTAGAAACTCTTGGTTTTGGCCGGTCATGAGCACATGTGCCATGTGCTTGGTGATTTGCATTTCATTTGGCTTTCATTTCATTAGCAATTAGCTTAGTTTCCACGGCCATGTAGCTTATAAATAGGGAGGCCTACTGATGGCATTTTCATGTGTTCTTCTTGAATCAAAGTAGAAAATAGGGTGCGGAAGCAATGGGTGAGATGATCAAGACCCTCCTAGGAGTTGTGTTGGCCTTGTAGGTGCATGATGAGTATGGTGTTTGAGTGGTTCGGCCAGCTCAAGGGAGAAGGTGAAAGGATTGAAGTTTAGAGCCTAGATTTCTAGGAGAAGTAAAGCTTGTGCACAAAAATGGCAGCATAACCTTACTCAATTAAACTTGAAAAATACAATGAGATAGCTTTCCTATTTATAAGCTATCTTGGACGTAAATGGTAAGCTAACTTCTAAGGAAAAGAAAACCAAAATTAAATCTAAATGCTAAGCCATGTGCCATGTGCAATGACCGACCACATAACCCTAGTTTCTAGAATGTTTCCATCAAAAGTGCTTTCTACACTATCCTATCTACTAAGCACCCCTAATGGGCCTTTATGCAAACATATACAAAGCCTTCTCTCTTCCATCCGTGGCTTCATTTACTTGTGTGTGAGCATGTTTGGCCATGGATCTTGTAAGGGGGCCTAGACGGTCTAGCTCCATGGATAGCCTCCCTCCTTCACGTCCTAGACGCTCACCTTCACGTCCTAGACGCTCACCTTCACGTCCTAGACGCTCACCTTAGTCTTGGTCTTGGTCTAGACGCTCTCCTTGGCTTGTGCCTTGGCTTCCTTGGGTAGGTGTGCTTGGCCCTCCTCCATCATCCCCTCCCCCTTGGAAAGGATTTGTCCTCAAATCCAGCTCGTCATTGTCATTGGTACCTACAAATGGAGAAAGATCAATTACATTAAAAGTGTCATGTACTCCATATTCAAGAGGTAGGTCCAACTTATATGCATTGTTGTTGACTCGCTTGAGAACTTGGAAAGGTCCATCACCTCGGGGACTTAGTTTGGACTTCCTTTGAGTTGGAAATCTATCTTTGCGAAGGTGAAGCCAAACTAAGTCTCCTTCCTCAAAAATTATTTCTCTCTTCCCTTTGTTGTTGTATTTTGTGTACTTCTCATTTTGTTGTTGTATTTGAATTTTAATCTTCTCATGCATTTTCTTGACAAAATCAGCTTTGAGTACTCCTTCCTTATGCACAAAATCTTGGGGGTTAGGAAGGGGTATCAAATCCATGGGCGTGAGAGGATTAAAACCATATACTACCTCAAAAGGAGAAGCATTAGTAGTCTTGTGAACCACTCGATTGTAAGCAAATTCAATGTGGGGAAGGTACTCATCCCAAGATTTGTGGCTGCCCTTCATGATAGCCCTAAGCATAGTTCTAAGAGATCTATTGACTACTTCGGTTTGCCCATCCGTTTGAGGATGACAAGAAGTTGAAAATTGTAGTCTTGTTCCAAGTTTACCCCAAAGAGTTTTCCAAAAGTGGCTTATAAACTTGGGATCTCTATCGGACACTATACTTCTAGGGAGACCATGGAGTCTCACCACTTCTCTAAAGAAGAGTTTAGAAATATTTTGAGCATCATCTACTTTGTGGCATGGGATAAAGTGAGACATTTTGCTAAAACGGTCCACTACCACAAAAATAGAGTCATGGCCTCTTGCAGTCCTAGGAAGTCCTAAAATGAAATCCATGCTAATGTCTTCCCAAGGAGCATTTGCAATCGGCAAAGGGGTATAGAGTCCATGCGGCATTGTTCTAGACTTTGCTTTTAAACATGAGATACATCTAGAACAATGTCGTTGGACATCTTTCCTCATGTGTGGCCAACAAAATTTTGCTTTTAAAAGATCTAGAGTCTTATCAACTCCAAAATGGCCCATGAGTCCCCCTTCATGTGATTCTTTGACAAGGAGTTTTCTATGTGTTCCTTGGGGAATGCAAAGTTTTCCTTCTTTAAAAAGATATCCCTCGGACACATAGTAACCTCCTTGTGCTCTATGTAGACATTGAGCATAGATGGATGAGAGTTCTTGGTCTTCTTGGTAAAGCTCTCTTATGTGGTCAAATCCAAGAATTTGGGCACCTAGTTTTGAAAAGAGTGTGTGCCGTCTTGAAAGAGCATCGACCACTATATTGGTGCTCCCTTTCTTGTATTTGATTACATAAGGAAATTGTTCAAGAAATTCCATCCATTTAGCATGTCTCTTGTTGAGCTTGTGTTGGCCCTTTAAATATTTTAAAGACTCGTGATCACTATGGATAACAAATTCTTTGGACACAAGGTAGTGTTCCCAAGTCTTTAGGGCTCGCACAAGAGCATAGAGCTCTTTGTCATAGGTGGGGTAGTTGAGGGTGGCACCATGGAGTTTTTCACTAAAATAAGCAATGGGGTGTCCACCTTGCAACAAAACCGCACCTATGCCTACCCCCGATGCATCACACTCTATCTCAAAAGTTTTGGAAAAATTTGGGAGAGATAGGATGGGTGCATTGGTGAGTTGAGCTTTTAGCCTTTGAAAGGCTTGCTCATGCTTTTCATTCCAACAAAATGCAACATCTTTTTTTACAAGTTCATTCAAAGGAGAAGCTAGGCTAGAAAAATTAGGCACAAACCTTCTATAGAAGCTAGCTAACCCATGAAAACTTCTTACCTCACTTACATTTTGTGGAGTTGGCCACTCGCGGATGGCTTTGATTTTCTCGGGATCTACATGCACCCCCTTTTTGTTTACTATAAAGCCTAAGAAGACTACACTATCTACACAAAAGGTACACTTATCCCTATTGGCAAAAAGACTATTTTTCCTAAGGACTAGAAGAACTTCCCTAAGGTGGCTTAGATGGTCTTCTAGGGTTTTACTATATACTAAGATATCATCAAAGTAAACTACTACATATTTACCTATACAATCCCTCAAGGTGTGATTCATAAGCCTCATGAAAGTGCTTGGAGCGTTAGTAAGCCCAAAAGGCATCACCAACCACTCATATAATCCAAATTTGGTCTTAAAAGCGGTTTTCCACTCATCACCCTCCTTGATTCGAATTTGGTGATATCCACTTTTAAGGTCAATTTTGGAGAATAGAGTTGACCCATGCAATTCATCAAGCATATCATCAAGCCTCGGGATTGGATGCCTATACTTGATGGTGATGTTGTTGATTGCTCTACAATCACAACACATACGCCATTTTCCATCCTTTTTGGGCACCAACAAGACAGGTACAACACAAGGGCTTAGGCTCTTTTGAACCCAACCCTTCTCCAACAAGTCTTGAACTTGTGATTCTATCTCCTTTGTTTCCTCGGGGTTGGTTCTATAAGCAGGCCTATTTGGTAGGCTTGCCCCCGGTATAAAGTCAATTTGATGTTCTATCCCCCTAAGAGAAGGAAGCCCAATGGGTCCTTCTTGAGAGAATAGATCTTCAAATTCACTCAAAAGGTTTTCTACTTGAGGAGGTAAAACCATGAGTTCACTACTTGTGGCAGTGCATGTAAGTGCTCCTTTACAAAAGATAAGGCTTGGTTGTTCAACAAGAAGCAAGTTTTCAAAAACATTTTCAAGAGGTTTTTCTTGTTGACCAACCTTGTAGGAAGGAACACTCTTCTCCCACGCCTTTCTATCCCTAAGGATTTTCTCTTTTTCTAGCTCTCTTTTTTTTGTTTTCCTCATCCCTCTTTTGTTTCATTTGTATTTGGTCTTTCACCACTTGAGAATGTGGTAAAGGACTAAGTACAAACTTCTTATATTTATGGGTGAAGGAAATCTTGTTAGTGAGACCATCATGCAAGGTTTTCTTATCAAATTGCCATGGTCTCCCTAATAAGATATGGCAAGCTTCCATAGGCACTACATCACATAAAACTTTGTCTTTGTAGTTCCCTATGGAAAACTTGATTTCCACTTGCTTGTCTACATGTAGTTCCCCATTTTCATTAAGCCATTGAAGTTTGTAAGGTTTTGGGTGAGGAACTACTTGTAGCTTAAGCTTTTCAACCATCCTAGCACTACAACAATTACAACTAGATCCACTATCCACAATGAGGAAACATATATTTTCTAAAACATTGCATCTTGTATGAAAGATGTTCTCCCTTTGTGTTTCCATGGATGTGCTAGGGTGATTGTTGAGGGTTCTCCTAATCATAAGCAATTCTCCCTCTAATGGAGCTACCCTCTCATCCTCTCCCCCTTCCTCTCTCTCACAAGGCTCATCCTCGCCACTAGTGTACTCATCTACACCTTTAAGAAACAAAGTCCTTTGGTTTGGACATTGTGCTTGCACATGCCCTCTACCATAGCACTTAAAACCGTCCAGCCTCAAAACTTTCGGCCAAGAAGATAGACGAAGATCGAGCTTTAATGAAGAGTTTGTAAAGTCTTTTTCTTCTTCTTAGCCTTGTAAAAAGTGTATAGAGTAGTTAGGAAGTTTTGGGCATTGTATTTTGGGCCAAAGTAAAGAAAGATGTAAATAGAAAACAAAGTAATGTGTAAAATAGTAAAAGAGGGGTGCAAATAGAAATGTAGGCAAGGAAGGCATGAGTCTCCACATGTCTTCTCCTTAATGGAGAGGATTTGCACCAATAAGGTGGTGACATTTGTCACACTCTCATTTGAGAGTTTTTGAGAGACTTTATCCTATAAATAGGAGTCTCTTATACATGTATTTCTTTAACTTTGAATTAGTAATGAAATGCTGCCTAATTTTGGCCATTCTACTTGTTCTTAAGTTCTCCCTAGGTTAGTCTCCTTCAAGACTTAGCCTAGACTCTTTCCTAGTGAGTTGGCCTCACCTCTCACTCTCACAAATTCCTACTCCACTTCAGTCCATGGAAACTCCTCTTGAGTTTCTTTAATGCTTCCGCTCATCATATCTCTTTCATCATTCATCCAAAGAAGAAATTACAAAGATCATTACTAGAAGAAGATCGTTTTTCCATCATTTGGTATTCAGAGCTATGATTGTAAGATCTTCTTCTATTTTTTTCTAAATTCCGTGTTGTTCATAATGTTCTTGATTGTCTTGAATGTTTACCGATTGATTTTGTGTTTTTTTGTCTTTTTGTTCGGTTCAAATTAATTGTTCTTACTTGAACCTTCATGTATGTGCTTTTAGGTGTTCTTGTGTTCATGTTCATGTGTGCTTTTGAATTTTTTGAGTTTTCTTCAAATTTGTTCGGTGAAATTTTCATATAATTGAGTCATTTTGATTTTATAATCATATATGTTTTGTCTAGAGTCATGTTTAGTCAAAATTTGTCATAAACTCCATTAATTGAACTTTTTGAAGTTTTTTTTCAAATATCTTCATAGATTAGAGCTCTTGAGTGCTTTTGATTTTTATTTTTGAGTTCATAAATTGCTACTAGATCATTAGCAATTTTCTTTAAAGTTAGGTTTCCATTATCATCTTCTCCAAAATTCATTTTCGAAAATTCTCGAAAATTTTCCGAAAGTTTTTCGTGGTTCAAAAAGCGATTCCAGTGCTGTGCATGTTAATCTGAACCTGTTTGGAGATCTCATTGGATATTTTGTGCGGACAGTGAATCCAGAGGTACGAATAGCATATTTGGTGTGATTTGTGTTGATTGTTCTTCATCTTCTGCTTCATTTTTCTTCTTCGGCTTCATTTTGAATCGGTGTGCGAAGATTGATCGAAGAATAGTAACCGCCAATCGGAGGTTAGTGATTTCCGATGACCTAAATCGGAATCGCGCGTGGAGGTATTGGAAACGGAAGAATAGCAAACGGCAGTGGCGTTTTCCAGCGAAACCGGTGAACGGAGAAGACGATCAGAGAAATCTGTTTGAATCACGATCGAGTTGGTTTGGTGAATCGAAAATAGAAGAATTAAAACAGTGAAGAATGAATTTATTCATGTAAGTTCTTCTTCCGCTTCACTTCCGATTCCGAAGATTTGTGATTCTGCTTTTGCGTTCATCTGGTTCTTCATTTCATTTTGGAGCGATTTTGGAAATCTATGATTGGAATCGGTTTCTGTACTGGATTGTTAAAGCATTGAAGCAATTTGTTTTATTCGTCGTTTTGTCCTGAGCAATTTGAACACTAAAGTTCTTTTCGGTACAAATCGAGAATCGTGATTGAGACGTTGAACGAACGGATTTGTGTTGGATTAATCAAAGAACTGGTGCGGCGTTCTCTAGTGACTAGAGTAGAGGAACGAAGAAACTGCATTATATGATTGTGCACACAGCTTCGTCTTCTCAAACGTGGAACTGAAATTGAAGATGTGTATGAGAAGAAAGTTTGTTCCACCTTCATATGTGAAAAAGAAAAAGCTTAGAGAAGAAATGAAAGAGCTTGTAGAAAAAGGAAGAAATTTTATATACAGAGAAAAAGAATATGTTAGAAGAGAAAAGGAGTTTAGAGAAAAATTCCAAGCTCTTGTCAGAAAGAAAGAAGAGAATGAGAAAAAGGAAAGTACAAAAAACTCTTTTTTTCGAGTTGAATCAGATATCGATAACATTTTATCTTCTCTAGAAAACCCTTGTGAGGATGTGCTTGAAGAAAAATCTATGTTTGGAGCTGAACCAAATATAGATATAAATATTTCCTCCACAGAAAATACAGAAGAATGTTTGATTGAAAAGGAAGAAGAAGAGGAAACCCACAAAGAAGAAGAGTCTTTTATGACACCCCCTGAAAGCATGGTTGAGAAAGAATCCTTAAAGGGGGATTGCAATACTTTGAACTCTTCTTTTCAATTATATAATGCTCATTCTTCTTCACAAAAATATCAAAAACAACACTATGTGATGTTGTTGCCTAGCTTGGGCAATAAACAACACAAAGTGAACAAAAATATTTTTGAAATGGGCCTTATGTTTTTCTTTAAAAAGAATTTTAAAGAAAAGGGGACTTATTTTTGTTTAGTTTTCTTTTCTTTTAATTTTCTTCTAAAAAGGAAATTTATCTCATGTTTGTTTGATGTTTATTGCAGATTAACATTTGACCCAGGAGGAAACCATCAAATAAACAGAGGTTGCTGTCATTGAGCATCATTCAGATCTGAGGACAGATCCTTTTCAAGAGGGAGGGGATGATGGAAACCGTCCAGCCTCAAAACTTTCGGCCAAGAAGATAGACGAAGATCGAGCTTTAATGAAGAGTTTGTAAAGTCTTTTTCTTCTTCTTAGCCTTGTAAAAAGTGTATAGAGTAGTTAGGAAGTTTTGGGCATTGTATTTTGGGCCAAAGTAAAGAAAGATGTAAATAGAAAACAAAGTAATGTGTAAAATAGTAAAAGAGGGGTGCAAATAGAAATGTAGGCAAGGAAGGCATGAGTCTCCACATGTCTTCTCCTTAATGGAGAGGATTTGCACCAATAAGGTGGTGACATTTGTCACACTCTCATTTGAGAGTTTTTGAGAGACTTTATCCTATAAATAGGAGTCTCTTATACATGTATTTCTTTAACTTTGAATTAGTAATGAAATGCTGCCTAATTTTGGCCATTCTACTTGTTCTTAAGTTCTCCCTAGGTTAGTCTCCTTCAAGACTTAGCCTAGACTCTTTCCTAGTGAGTTGGCCTCACCTCTCACTCTCACAAATTCCTACTCCACTTCAGTCCATGGAAACTCCTCTTGAGTTTCTTTAATGCTTCCGCTCATCATATCTCTTTCATCATTCATCCAAAGAAGAAATTACAAAGATCATTACTAGAAGAATATCGTTTTTCCATCAGTAAGAGCTCTACTCTATCTCTTATCTCAAGTGATAGGCCACTAAGGAACCTAGCTATGATGGTTTCCTCTTCCTCTCTAATAGAGGCTCTCATCATATAGAGCTCCATCTTTTGTCTATACTCCTCTACACTCATATTTTTTTGTTGGAGTCTTTGGAGCTTGTCCATCAACTCCCTATGGTAGTAAGAGGGTATATGTCGACGTCTTAGGGCTCCCCTAAGGTCATTCCAATATGTAATGGAAGGTTCCCTATGAAGACGTCTATCTCTTTCGAGAGAGGTCCACCAATACATGGCATTCCCTTGGAAACTAAGGGTGGCTAAGGGTACTTTTCGTTCCTCACTTACCCTATGGCAAGCAAAAAGTTGCTCTACCTTCATCTCCCAATCTAGATATACTTCTACATTTTCCTTTCCATGAAAATGAGGTAGGTCTACTCTTGTTTCCCTTGGCACCTCTTGTTCCCTTTGCCTAGTTCTTCTAGGGGGTGGTTGGTAATAATCATTGATTCTACGGCTTCCCTCCCCTAGAGACTCAATACTTTGAGAATGGGATGCATGAGTTTTTTTTTATTTTTGTGATTTTTGTGACTTCTCTTCTTGAGCTTTAGCCAACTCATTGATTTTGTTCTCATTCTCCAATTGTCTAAAAGATATCAATTGTACCGCTTGGGATACTTCTTTTAAAAGAGTTTTCAAAGATTTTACTTCACTTTCTATAGACTTTGGAGAGTGAGAAGAAGAAGACATGGCTAAAACTTTGTGTATATAGGTGTTTTACTTTGAGAAAGTTTAGGAAAGTTAGAGAAGGTAGTTTTCCAGGTAAGGGAGGTGAGTCACAAAGGACTACTTAAGTACCAAGCCTTTTCCTTGCCAAAAACTATCCCCCAATATCTTCACACAAGACTTTCTCTTAGTGAAACACTTAGAACACAAATAAGTTGAGAAATAAATGCAAGAAAACAATGCAAGCTAACTATGCAATCAAAGCTAGTCGGTTTAGCACACAAATTAAACAAAAATAAACATGCAAAACGTAGTTATGAAAGCAAAAGAAAAGCAATTACAAACAAGTAACAATTACTAATCAAGAATGCTATACTATTCGGCCCTAGGTGAGGCTTCTTGGACACTTTGAGCCCTTGAAGACACACTCACCGTCTAAAACGTAATTAAAAGAGGTAATTAACAATAAACCAAGTTGCAAAGGAAATATGAAAACTCCCTTTGTTGTTCCTCCTTTTGGTTAGTGCACCTCTTTGTTGTCTTGATTGTTGATCTCCTAAGTGTTTGTAGTGTTTGTTTCAAGGAAGCTTGTTTCGGTTTTGGCTTTGTCTCCTCCTTAGAATGTTGGCTTTAATTCTCCAATTTCCAGCACCTATTCACAAGGGCTAAACCTTAAACCAAGTCAAATTCCATGCACATAAGCACCAAGGGAGAAATTAAATTCCAGCACCCAAGAAGAGAGGTCAAGGAACAAAAGCAAGAAACAAATTTAATTGAAAGAAAACAGTACCACCAAAAGGATTTATAATATGACAACTTAGAAAGAGATTCAAGAAATTAAAGCAAACAATTAAAGGTACTCAATAAAAGGTTGGCACACAAAAGAATTCCTAAAGAAAAGCACTAGATTAGATGACCAAATAAATAAAAAAACAGCACCACTGGAAAATGTTGTGGGCCAGAAAACGTGTTTGTTCCCCGATTTATGCTGATCTGTATTTTTGGAATTTGGCTCTGAAATTTGTTATGCAAGATATTCAGGATCTTATCTAAAATCTGGCTTTGGATTCACTCAAAACGGATGCACCATTTTTTTTTAATAAATTTTGCAAAATTGGTGTTCGGTTAGGCCAGCTGGAGCGCTTAAGATTTGCACTCTGATTTTGTAAGATTTATCATTTTTTTTCTGTTGCTTCTTTTGACCTCATTCTTTTTTTGTCTTTTCTATAACACTTTAAACTTTCATTTTCCAGAAAATCAGAATTTTCCTATGGGTGGAAATATTTTTCTGGGTTAAAACAGCCAAAACAGAGAAGGTGTAAACAGGGGAATCCTGGAAAACTGGAAAAAACAGCAAGATAACCAAAATTTAACACAATGGAATTGTAAGACGGAAATTGTGTAAGAACTAAGACACAATTATGAACTCAAACTAAAAATAAAAAAACACCAAAGGATCAAAGAACAGCAGATTCAAACAATTTAAAGAGACCCAAAAGCAAGAAACAATCAAGCCAATAATAGGACTACTAAGAATTGTTGACAAATATGGATTCACATGACTTGACACAACATTTATAGATTCAGAAAATAAAGACTCAAAGCATAAAATGAAGCAAAATTAAGAAAGCAATAAGGACTCAAATTCCTAAAAGAAAAACAGCCACTCCATGGTGTAAGGAATCCTATCACAAGCTGCACAAAATTTGTTCAAGATCAATTGAACAATTGTGCTTTGGTTGGATCTTCCATAAGCACACCAAGAACAATTTAAAAAGTAAAAAACAGCAAGACAAGTATGGAATTTAAATGACAATATGAAATAAAGAAGAACTAAAATTGAAAAGACAAGGAGCTACTCATCTTGAAGAACCAAAGCTCATGATACCAAATGATGGCATTTTCATGTGTTCTTCTTGAATCAAAGTAGAAAATAGGGTGCGGAAGCAATGGGTGAGATGATCAAGACCCTCCTAGGAGTTGTGTTGGCCTTGTAGGTGCATGATGAGTATGGTGTTTGAGTGGTTCGGCCAGCTCAAGGGAGAAGGTGAAAGGATTGAAGTTTAGAGCCTAGATTTCTAGGAGAAGTAAAGCTTGTGCACAAAAATGGCAGCATAACCTTACTCAATTAAACTTGAAAAATACAATGAGATAGCTTTCCTATTTATAAGCTATCTTGGACGTAAATGGTAAGCTAACATCTAAGGAAAAGAAAACCAAAATTAAATCTAAATGCTAAGCCATGTGCCATGTGCAATGACCGGCCACATAACCCTAGTTTCTAGAATGTTTCCATCAAAAGTGCTTTCTACACTATCCTATCTACTAAGCACCCCTAATGGGCCTTTATGCAAACATATACAAAGCCTTCTCTCTTCCATCCGTGGCTTCATTTACTTGTGTGTGAGCATGTTTGGCCATGGATCTTGTAAGGGGGCCTAGACGGTCTAGCTCCATGGATAGCCTCCCTCCTTCACGTCCTAGACGCTCACCTTCACGTCCTAGACGCTCACCTTCACGTCCTAGACGCTCACCTTGGTCTTGGTCTTGGTCTAGACGCTCTCCTTGGCTTGTGCCTTGGCTTCCTTGGGTAGGTGTGCTTGGCCCTCCTCCATCACCTACACCTTGTATTTGCAAGTTTATTGTGAGTAAAGTTATGCTGCCATTTTGTGCCAAGCTTTGCTTCTCCCTAGAACTCTAGGCTCTAAACTTCACATCCTTCACCTTTCCTTGGGCTGGCCGAACCTCCCAATATTCATACACACCATGCACCTTCAAGATCAACATCACTCTTAGGAGGATCTTGCACACACTCATACATAGCTTCCGCACCATATCTTACATGATTCAAGAAGACCTTCATGAAATTTGCCATCAAAATGGGCTGCTGATCTTGTAGGCTCTGCGGTTTGTTTTTAAGGCCAGTAACAATCAGGCGGAGTATGAGGCTTTGATAGCTGGAATGTTGCTAGCTAAAAAGATGGAGGCGAAAAGTAACTATCTGTTGGTAACAGGACAGGTTACAGGAGAATACCAAGCCAAGGACCCCAGATGGACGCATACCTATAGTATGTCCAGATTCTGAAGGAAACTTTCGTGGTGTTCGAGTTAGTACATGTCCCTCGAGAACAGAATGCCTGAGCTGACTTGCTAGCAGAGCTCGCTAGTTCAGGCAAGGGAGGCAGGCAGAAGATAGTCATATAGGAGACCCTGAGGACACCTCGAACCACCATAGATAGCACAGTGGAAATCCAGCAGATAAGCACCTCAGAAGGTATTAAGAAGTCACCGGTTGTTGACTCAAGAAACCCTGAAAATGCCCAGAATAAGAACATACACGTTATCGGGGGTAGAGTCAATGCAAGTTTGCCTGGTTGAAGGAGGCGAAACCTGGATGACACCCTATCGATGCTACTTGGCTTATGGGATACTCCCGCTAGAACCCACATAGGCTAAGGTCGTTAAGAAAAATTCGAGCAAGTATACCCTGATCGACGGGGATTTGTTCAGACACAGGTATACTCAACCTACCCTAATATGTGTAAGTGGTGAGCAGTGCACGCGCATTATGGCAGAACTTCACGAGGGGATATGCGGGAGTCACATCGGTGGTCGAGCTCTCTCGTCGAAGGCCGTTCCCGCAGGATATTATTGGCCAACCATGGGGAAAGACTGCACGAGGTACGCACATTGGTGCAAGCAGTGTCAACAACATGCTGACTTGCACAAGGCGCCCCCAGAAGAGTTGAGGTCGATCTATAGCTCATGGTCATTCCATACCTGGGGAATCGACATTCTGGGGTCATTCCCTTTAACAGTGTGACAAATGAAGTACCTCGTGGTTTCCATAGAGTACTTCACAAAGTGGATAGAGGCTGAGCCAGTAGCGCAGATCACAACCCATAAGGTCCAGCACTTTGTGTGGAAGAATATAGTATGTCGCTTTGGTGTCCCAAAATGGTTGGTGTCCGATAATGACACCCAGCTTGCAAGCCAGCAGTTGGACAAGTTGTGCATAGAGCTTGGGATAACAAGGTGTTTGCATCAATCGAACACCCCCAGACGAACAGGCAGGTCGAGTCTGCCAACCGAGTTCTGCTCAGAGGTCTGAAGAGAGAGTTGGAGAAAGCCAAGGGGACATGGGCAGAAGAGGTTCCTAGAATTGTGTGCGCTTACCACACCACTTCCCAGTCCACTACCAAGGAAACACCCTTTAGCTTGATTTATGGTTTGGACGCGATGATTCCTGTAGAAATCTAGGAGAACACACCACGTTTTCAGAACTTCGTGGCTGAAGAGTCCAACTAAGAAAGAAAGGTGAACCTGGACCTACTGGATGAACAAAGAAGAAGCAAGAATCAAGGTTGAAGCCTTGAAGAGAAGGGTGGAGTACAAGTACAACTCTAAGCTGAGACGTTGGCAGTTCCAGGTCACTGACCTGGTGATGTGAAAGGCCACCTATACCAGCTAGAAAACAAGTTGTCTCCCAAGTGGACTGCTCCCTTCCGCGTGACAGAGGCCCTTGGGAATGGAGCGTACAGGCTTGAGACCTTAGAAGGTGGAGCAATCCCTCGTACATGGAACACGACCAACCTTAAGTTTTATTTCAGTTAAGTTATTGCATTGTACATAGTTTTTAGGGAACACTCTTTTTCCCTTATACGGGTTTTTTAATGAGGTCATCCAATAAAATATTCAGTTAAAGAGATATATTTGTAAAGTATTTTGTGCAGTGTAGCAGGTGAACCTCTCCCTTAGGTTGGAAACACATAGATTGGGAACAATATGGTTCCTAGTGAGCCTCCCTCTTGCGTGGGAACGCCAAGGTCGAGACAGAAGGTTCCCAGTTAAAATCCTCCCTTGTCCCTAGACAGCAAGGACAAGGTCAGTTAATGGACCTCTCCCTTGGGTTAGAAACACCAAGATTGGGAACAATATGGTTCCTAGTGAGCCTCCCTCTTGCGTGGGAACGCCAAGGTCAAGACAGAAGGTTCCCAGTTAAAATCCTCCTTTGCCCCTAGACGCCGAGGACAAGGTCAGTAAATGGACCTCTTCCTTGGGTTAGAAACACCAAGATTAGGAATAGTATAGTTCTTAGTGAGCCTCCCTCTTGCGTGGGAACGCCAAGGTCGAGAATAGTATGGTTCCAGTTAAATCCTCCCTTGCCTCTATACGACAAGGACGAGGTCAGTAAACAAAGTAAACACCTCCCTTGGGTTAGAAACACCGAGATTGGGAACAACATGGTTCTTAGTGAGCCTCTCTCTTGTGTGGGAACGCCAAAGTGAAGAGCAGAATAATTACCAGTTAAAATCCTCCCCTGCCTCTATGCGGCTAGGGCGAGGTCAAAAAGAAGAACCTCTCCCATGTCTTGTAAGGCAAGGCCAGTGTGGTTCCCAGGTGTATATCTCCCTTACCCCTATGTGGAAAGGTCGAGTACAACCAAGTGAACCCCTCCCTAATCTTGTAAGACAAGATCGAGAACAGTACGGTTCCTAAGATCTCCCTTGCCCTTATGTGCCAAGGTCGAGAGCAGCGCCCCCCCCCCCCATCTTTGTTTAACAAAGGATAGGACGAGGTAAGAGTTCAGCTAACACCACCTCTACCCTCATACTACGTCGAAGAAAGGTCAAAACCAAGCGAACGGTAAAGAAGCGCGCTACCTACGTCAGAAAGGCCACTAAAGCGTTGTTAGACTAAAGGCAAAGTAGTTAACAACAAGTAGATATATCTAAGAAACATATATATATATATATATATATATATATACATTCACAGATGACAATTGTTCATCAAACAGCCAAATAATTACAAAAGAGGTCACTCTTTGGCATTGACCAGCTGCCCATCAACGACCTTCTTGGACAAACCGGTTTGAGAAAGATCCACCCCAGGGTGCGCACAGGCAACCTGGGCCATGGCATCCTCAAACCCAGCAGCATAGGCGTCGACAACATCGTTGGTCAACTCCTCCTTGGACTGTTTGAAGAGTTCTTCCTTGCGGGCTAACTCTTTCTCTAGTTGGCCAAGCCGTATCTCTTGCTGAGTTTGTTAGAATATTTGGCCTTAAATGAGAGGGGGTGTATTGTTTAAGAGAGATTTTTTAAAAAATTTTCAGGTTTAACAAAATTCTTTGTGTGAATCCAGAAAAGGAATCAAGTTTGCCAAGAGTTTAAGCAATAAAACAACAAAGCAACAAAAAAACAATCGGTTGTTTCTTCGAAACAATCGGTTGTTTATATCAGTAAAGCTTAAAACAGAATGTAAATGAGTTCAGAGTAAGAGAGAGATACACCAACAGTTTATACTAGTTCACTGTTAAGCCAAAAGCTACATCCAGTCCCCAGAATACCACTGGGTAATCCACTAAGCAATCAAACCAGATTACAAAACACAAACCACCAAAGTAGTGACCTTGAACCCTTCAAGAAACACACTACCTTTGGAAAAACACACCAAGAGTATTGATCTTGACCACCTCAAGAACACACAACATTCTTTGGCAACACAACACCAGAAACACAGCAGGTTTAGAAGGGATTACACTTGTTCGCAATACAAACTGAAATTAATACAATTGCAATCCTATTCCACTCTCTTTGAAAACCCAACGCTTGATGTGAATGTTCAAATATTAGAATTAATCCTTTCACAACTGAAAAACTCAAAACTGATTCTCTTTCTTGTTTGAAAACATAAACAAACCATTTATATTTTCCAAAGATTGGTCAAAGCAATTAATAAAGGAGCGTATTCAGTTGAAAAGCCTTTAAAGCAAATTCAACATTCAAAACATAATTATGTTAGGATTTTCAAAGAAACAATCGGTTGAAACCACAAAACAACCGATTATTTGGCTTGACAGTTAAGTCAACAAAACTAAAACAGTTTTCAACCTTTTCAAAACTTCTAAGAGTAAAACAACTGGTTGATTCGACAAAACAACAGGTTGTTTTTCACTTAGTTGGAAAAACACTTGATATCAAAAAAGGTTTTAAATTACATCAGTTTTAGATTCAACAAAGGACTGGATCAGATTCTATTCTACGTAGAACCCACCCAGAAACAACAGCAACACCAGCCTTTCATCAAACATCTTGGATTTGGATTCTTCAAAGCACTTGATCACTCTTGATCAACAGAGTTTATCTTTCCTCAAGCCTAGTCATCTTCGCCTACGACTCTTTTGCTTTCTCCTGCAAGCCAATGATCTCATTTCGGAGAGCCAAGATCTTTGCGTGAGCCCTTAGAGTTTCCTAGGACTTCTCGAACATAAACTTCTTGGTCTCCTTATCAGTTTGGCGAAGAACTGACACTTCCAGATACAGAACGGTTTCACGACGTTTGAGCTCCTTGATCTGAAGTGCATGTTGGCTAGCAGCCTCCTTCAGCTCCCGCATTTTGGCCAGGTTGAGGATAGAGGCAACAAGGAAGTCCCCGAGGCACTTGGTTGCGTGCTCTTGCAGGGGGTCTTCGTCCATACTCTCCATCCTGTCCCGGTCTTGGAAGGATTGAAAGGCCTGTTGGAGGAACGTGAGCAAGTCAGCAGGAGTTGTGCCATGATCACCTCCAGAGGCACTCTCCCTTCCACCTTCGTGTACCACGATGTCGTGAGGAGAAGAGGCACCTCCAGTTGGAATCACGACATTAACTTTTCTTTTCCTCTTGAAGACGAGCCCTAAACAGGTGTCCTCGTCCTTAGAGGAAATGGCCTCAACAACCCCCTTCTGCCTATGATCTACAGGGGCTAGAGCAGGAGGGCCTGGGGCAGAAGCAGCAGGAGCCGAGATATCGTCATCAAAAGGGCCAGGAGCAGCTTTACGATGGAGGGCCACCTCAGCTAGTTACCTCCTCTTCTCAGCTGTAAGCACCATGCCTGCATCAGAAAACAACAATGAGCACATAAGTCAAGAGTAACACACGAAGCAGAAACAAAAAAAGGTACCAATGTAGCCCTTGAGAGCCTTAGGGTTTGTTCCTGCCGGTTGACTTGTTTCGTCGGTTGATGCTAACGACTCCTGCCTCCCTTCAGTCTCGGCTGAGAACATACCTTCTTGATCAAGAAACCTCTCACCTGCAAAAGACAAAGGGGCGCCCTAACGGTCGTTTGCACTCCGACGCTTAAGTCAGTATTAGGGCAAAGAAACACCAAGTGTGTATATTAGCTTCAGTCTTAGAAATTGCGTACCTTACTAGGGTTCTTGGCACCCTTTATATAGGCTGAAACTAGGGTTTACCTTTGTGTTGTTGCCCTCGACTAGGGTTCCTTGGAAATGTCCTTATGCCGCTATTCGTAGAATCTTAGCGAATCTGGCACATGGATTTCCCTTAACTGGAGTGCAACGACCGACAGAGTGGTCACTTGGGTACCAACTTGTGCACCTATTCTCTAGCGCCATTTGCTTCGTGGGTGCTCTAAGCATTCATGTGCCATGCATGCAGCTTCCTGGGAAACCCTAACCCTAATGAGCCTTAACGCCCCCTAGGATTATGCATACGTGTTGCGCCTTCATGCGTCATACACACCACGTGCATGGATCCCTCGTGACTTAGGCTTCCCACACATCTCGTGTCTTTAATTGTTATCTTAATAAAACTTTAGGGCCCACCTTTTGAGCCCCCTCCCCCCCCTCACAACGTCCTGACGACCGATGCCCGATTTTCTTCCCCTTTTAGTGGGGTTCGATCTCGATCACCAACATCGGGGCTTAGGATGCGAATAAAAGACTAACCAATTCTTCGGTAGGTGAGCCTGGGGCCCACCTCACGTGGCCCCCTTCCATTACCAAGCATCGGTGCATTATGTTTGAGGTCAGTCTCTAGGTCGATGGTCGAGGACTGGTCAGGACATAAGCTCCCCAGTCTCGAGCTGTAACTTGTTCCAGCGAAGAGACTATGTGGTCGCGCTGGGTGACCTACGTGGCACTGAGTAACGGGTATGAATAGTGCCCCAAAGTGACATCTCATCATTTCTTTGTTGGTGAACGTACACGTGTTAGGATCAATGGTTGAGCCTCGTTGGTGCTTGAACTTCTTCGTGTACTGTTTAAACACTTTAACCCTTACGCTCTCTCCACTGTTTCACCACTTACGATTACACGAACCTTAATTTGGCATTTGCGAAAGAACGCTCTTTTCACTTTCTTCCAAAACTTCAAACCCTCGAACCTCATCACCCGAAAGGTAATATTTTTACTTCCCAGTCATTCCGCTATTTGTGATTTTCGTTGTTTGTAACATGCTCATTTCTGCCAAAGACTGTTTATGATTTCTACTGTTTAAGCTTCAAGTCTCTGTTTCCTGGGTTTCTCTACTTTTGTCGAGTTGGGCCACTTTCGACCTTCTAAAGTTTTTCTTTATCTTCTTCCTTTTAGCTTTTCCATCCGAGATGACCGAATGAGCCAAACGAGTTCCCGAACCGGCTCCTCCCTTGGACTCCAATTCCACATCGACTTCGTCGTCGTCCCCTGTTCCACCTTCTTCGCCAGTGCCCCCCTTCCTGCCTTGTTCTATAAGTCTCTATACGGCTGGGCTCCGGTGGACCTTTTGGAGGAAACGTCCACCTTTACTACCCTTAAGAGCATAACAGCCTATAGGAAGAAGCAATCTTGCCATCCATCATGTATCTTTGGCAAAGACCATGATAAGTATGTGCGGATGGTGGAGGGCTTAGGCGACAATCTCCTTCAGCAGCAAGTGGCCGAGATTCTTGGGGACCTCTTGTTTGCCTCCAACCTTGCACTTAACAAGACCCAAGAGTCCGAGGACCTCAAGGATAGGATGGCAAATCTCGAGGAGGACTTGGCCACCAGAACCAAAATCTTTACCAACCGCGAAACTGCCCTATACCTGGAACTGGAAAGCCTTCGCCAATCTAAGAATGACGCCAAGGCCCTCCAAGACAAGGGCCTAGAGGTGGTTGAACTAGAGGCGAAGATCTTGCCTATACGTATTCGTGCAGTTGAGCTTGAAGATCTCGTGGCCGAACTGAAAGGAAAGGTGTGATGAATATCAAGAAGAAGAGAATGAGGTTGAAATTAAAGATGCTCAAAGACACATTAGCTCATAATCCTTTTTACCTCAAAGGATTACAAGGAGCAAAGCTAAAGAGTTAGGAAGTAGGCTTCAAATGTTTTCTCTTTTTGTAGTTTATTTTGTATAAAATTTAAAACACATAGAGTAGTGTTTAGGAAGGTGCTAAAGAGGGAAACCTAAGACACCTCTTTTGTATAGCATTTATAAGCGTTAGCTTTAGGAAAAATCTAGAAGGTGCCTCTTCACTCTCCATTTAGGCACTAGAATTGGAAGAGTTAGAAGGCTACCTTGTAAAGCTTCTCTTGTAAGCTTATTTTGTAATAAGTGATCAGTCCTTCTCCCTATAAAAGGAGGGCTTGAGTCTTTGAAATGATAGAATTGATTTTGTGAGTAAAGAACCTCTCCCAAATTGGTGAGTGAAATTGAGAGAGACTTGTGTCTTCTTCTCTTCTAGTCTTATCTTGAGTGCATTCTTGGACTCTCAAGTGGCGGCAACTACACTCATCTTGAAGTCATTCATCCTTCAAGTGGCGTGCACACCTCCAAGATCTTCAACCACATAAGTTTCCTTGTGCTTTTCATCTTCTTATTCCATTTCCATTCCAAATCAAAATTCTAAAACATGTCTTTGAAGTTTCTTGTCTTTTCAATCGGTAGAACTTGTTGTTTTGTGTTTATGTTCGGTAGTTTCTTTTAGTTTGTTGGTCTTGTGATTGTAGTTGTGTTTTCTTGATTTTTAATCGGTTCATTTGTGTTCTTTCTTTTTTAATCGGTTCATATGTCATAATATGGGTTTCTATATGAGTTTGGCTTGGCTACTTGTGTTTTGGTGAGTTCTTGAATGTTAAGAACATTGATCCAATTCTTAAAACGTGCCTAAGCATATTCCAACTCTTGTTGAATCCATAACATGTTCATATTATATCCATATCATGTTATTGGAATCATATCAAGGTGGCTAATATGGAAAAGAGGGGCACGTAGCGTGAGATCCTTCTGGGGCGGGTTAAAGGCAAGTTGGCCGAGAAAAGAGAGTCCTTGGTCGGGGCGATTGAATCCTTCAGAAGGACAGAGGAGGAGCTTACTAACGATGTTGTTAAAGCTTACGATGAGGGGTTTCAAGACGTTGTCGCTCAGTTTGCCTGTGCACATCCTGAGGTGGATCTTACCCTTTTTGGTGAGTCCAAATGCGTTGTGGACGGCCAGATCGTGCCACGAGAGTGACTCCCTTTGTAATTTTGTTTTTGTCAACATCCAAACTTTCTTATATGTATACTTTATAAGTATTTATTCCCTTTAACTGTTGCCTCCATTCACTGTGCTCTCCCTACAACGCCTCCGGTTTAGGTTCGCCCTTTAGGTAGCACGTTAGCCCCGCATGCTTGTTCGAACATTGGAGTTAATACGCAAGAAGGGACGTATGTCTCCCCTTCCTTTTGATGTTTCTACCCCAAGTGAACGACACTTTCTCAATTTCACCCTTGTTGTACGAAGTCGGGAAATAGCTGATCTCGCCCTTGCTACAAAAGTCAAGGGACGAAACTTTGATATTCGAACCATACTTCCTTTCGCCTTGGTGTGCTTATGTGGGAGGGTTCTATTGGGAAGGCCAAACTACCTCTGTTCTCCGCGTATCACTTCAAGGAAGGAGGTTCCTTTAGTTTTAGCGAACCGTACTATTCTTCGCCTAGGTGAATTTACACAAGAGGGGCTTATTGGGAAGACCAAACTACCTCTGCTTCTCTGTGTATCACTTAAAGGGAAGAGGCTCCTTTATTTCGGCGAACCATACTTTTCTCAGGCTTGGTGAACTTACACAAGAGGGAGGTCCACTTGGGGGACCATACTACTTCCGCTCTTGACTTATCACTACAAGGGAGAGGTTCGTTTATTTTGGCGAACCATACTATTCTCGGGCTTGGTGAACTTACGGGTGGGCCTTCCTCATCACCAGGTCAACGACCTGGAACTGCCGAGGTCTCAGCTTGGAGTTGTTCTTGTACTCCACCCTCCTTTTCAAAGCTTCAGCTATAATCCTTGCTTCTTCCCTCACTTCATCCAGTAGGTCCAAGTTCACCTTTCATTCCTTGTTCGATTCCTCGACCACGAAGTTCTGGAAACGTATTTTTTTCGGCAGAATTGCACACTTTTCTTTTTTAATTTATCATTTTTTTTGTACTTGGAATTTTTTAGTACTTCTTTTTTCTAATCTTTTATAACACTTTGAAGAACACAAATCCAGAATTTCAGAAATTTCCAATGAGTAAATCAATTGTGTTGAAGCTGGAGGAAGCTTCTTCCCTACCAAGGCTTGATGTGTGTTTGATGAAGAAAATGGCTTGAGTGCTTTGAAGATTGTAATAGGTTTCTAGATTGATTTGTAATTAGGCTTGTAAGTGTGTATGATTGCCTTTTGCTGTGTAACCTATCCTAGATGCCTAACCAAGTCTAGATCAAGCACATGATGTGGTTAAATGGTTTTTGAAAAGTCTTTTGAAATGTTTTTAACAGTTTTAAAACAGTACACAAATAAATCTGTTTTATGGAGAAAGAATCTGTTTATTTCTTCTCTGTTAAAAAGGCTTTCGTTAAATAGTTTTTGAAAAGCTTTTTAAAATGTTTTTAACAGTTTTAAAACAGTACACAAATAAATCTGTTTTATGGAGAAAGAATCTGTTTATTTCTTCTCTGTTAAAAGGCTTTTCTAAATTTCTGTTAAGGCACCAAGGGAAAGCTTAGTTCGTTATTTCAGTTAAGCTGAGCTGGTCTGTGTGTTATACTTTAATCTATTTTACTGTGAAAGAATAGGTTTATTCTTTGGTGTGCTGAAAGGTTTTTCACAAGTTAGTTAGGGCACCAAAGGTACCACTCAGACAGTTATTTCTGTTAAGCTGAGTTGGCAGTTTTTACAAAATAAATCTGTTAAGTTCAAAACTGAATCTGTTGTTTTCTTAACTGCTTTTCAACTATTTTTTGAAAAGAAGTTAGAAACTGTTTTCTATATAAACAATAACTCTCTCACATGAATAAGGGCTGAGAAATTACGCTTTTGACAGAGATCAAACAATTTCCATGTGAGAAGAAGGATTGAAAGAGTTTTTGAAAGGTTTTCCAAAGAGATTTTCAAGTGTGCTTGTTCTAGGAAACCTTGAATCTTGGTGAAGGTGCTGGTGCAGTTCTGCAGCAAATTGAACTACTGGTTTTGAGTTCTTGCATCTTCTTTTCAGGTGTAATCTTTCCTTTATTATGTTTTGTAAAGGTGTAAGTGTTAGTCACTCCTTGATAGGGTTTCTTGGAGTGCAAGGTGTGCTGAAATAGGGTTTTTCAGCATTGTGTGTGTTGTTCTTGTAGTGTTCAAGAATTGCTGGTTTTGTAAGTGATTGGTACTGCTTTTAGTGAATTCCACCTTGGGGTAAGGTGAGACTGGATGTAGCTCTGTATGAGTGAACCAGTATAAAAACGTGTGTATCTTGTATTCCCATCCCTGCACTCTTTTCTGGTTTTTTGCTTAATTCTGTCAAGAACTAAATCTGTTCTTTTTAAATTGAATCTGTTAATTCTGGGTTAAGTGAAAACTGTTCTTCCTGATTTGTTGAAGTTTTCTGATCATAAACAAGGTTGCTGCATATAATGGTTTAAGTGAATTGTGAACAAACTGATCATTCATTAAAACCTGAGAAAGGATCATACTTCTTGAAAGCTTGTGTTGTGTAACTTTTGATTGATTTCTAAGCATAGCTGTATCTTTCATCCTCACAATATTAAGCTGATCTGGTTCTGGTATAATTCTTTGTTGAACACAATTTTACATTGAACAAAATTCAAATTGTGCCAAGACTGCTCTGAAGAATCAATCTGTTTCATGCAAAAACAATCTGTTCTTTTTGCCTCTGGAATACTGAAAAATTGTGTGTTCTTGCGAAAATTTTATAAGCTCAATTCACCCCTCCCCTCTTGAACTTAGACACTAATAGACCCAACAAATTGCAATAAATCGAAACAGTAAGCACGTTTTCAGAAAACAGAGAAATCCTAACAGGAATAAAAAACAGAATTAAGAACTAGCAAAGACATAATGAAAATGATGTATAGGAACTTGTATAGATCTAAAATACAAGTATGAACTCAAAACTAAAACAGAAAATGCACAAAAGGATCAAGAATCAAACACATAAAACTGTATTACACAAAATCAAGAAACAAAAATCACAATAAAAGGACTACAAGGAATTGATAATATTCTTGGAAAAACATGACTATGACAAAACTTGTATGGATTCAAAAAGGAAAAAACACAAACACTTGATAGGCACAATTAAGAAAACAGCAATAAAACTCAAAATAAGCCTAAAAACATAAAGATAAACCGCAAGAATTAAAGAGCTCTTGAATTAAAGTGCAACACAACTCAAAATTAAACAAGAACAAACCTAAAAATCATGATACCACATGATATGATTCCACTAGGTAGATATGAATGATTCTTTGACATTCTATGGAATAAACTTGAGTTGGAGATAGCTTAGGCACTTTTAATAGAATTGGATCAAGGTTCTATGTTTCAAGAACTCACCAAAACTTGCACCAAACACCAAACTCATATGGAAGATCCATCTATTGTCAATTGAACCGAACAAATTGTGTAAAAAGGCAAAAGCACCGATTAAAATGAGCAAGAACAAAAATGCACCGAACAAATCAGCTAGAATTGAAGAAGAAACAAATAGAAACAGCCAATGAAACTAAGAACCGAAGCAAAGCTGAAAATAGACTGAATTGCCGAACCAAAAAGAAGCTAAACATGTTTTAGGAATTTCATATGAATATGGAGATGAAAGAAAGAAGAACTTATGGAGATGGATGCTTTGGTTTGATGATCACGCCACTTAGAGGATGAAGACTCCAAGATGAGTGAGCTAGTGCCGCCACTTGAGAGAACCAAATGCTCTCAAGATAAGACAAGGTGAAGGAGAAGACAAGTTCTCACAAATTCTCTCTCAAATTGAGTAGAGTTTCTCTATTGCTAATTTCCAATCTGCATTTTACAAGAGCCCACACCTCTATTTATAGTGTGAGGATGCTGAAAAATAGGTGGGAAATTTCAAATAAAACTCATTTGAAATTCCCACCAAAAACAAGTCACATGGGAGGTGTGACCTTTTTCTACTATGACACCTCCTAAAAACTACACCTACACCACTCTCCTAAGTCACATGGATAATGTGACTTTATTTTACATTTTCACACTTCTTTATTTAATATCCACACCTCCTACAACTATACAAGAGTAATTCAAATGATGCTCTTTTATTTAATGCTTAGCCTTGCCCCTCATGGGATGGACTTGGGCTTTTTGGGCTTTGGCCTTCTTGGGCTTGGGCTTGGGCTTTGGGCTTGGGCCTCATCTTTATTTTATGTTTTCTTTTAATTTTGAGAAGACTAGAAGGAAGAACTTCAAATGTGAAGGTGAATGTCCTCTTCCTTCATTAATAAAAGCCTCATTTATTTGATTCTCATAAGGAAACGTGGTGAGTTTTCCTGGATTTCTACTGGATCATAGCGTCTGAACCGTACACCAAGCTGAATGGTGTTTCCTTGGTCGTGGATTGAGGGGTAGTGTGGTAGGCCCACACGATTCTAGGAATTTCTTCTGCCCAGGTCCCTTTGGCTTTGTCTAGCCTTCTTTTCAGACCTCTGAGCAGAACTCGGTTGGCCGACTGGACCTGTCCGTTTTTCTGGGGGTGTTCTACTAATGCAAATATTTGCTTTATTTCCAACTCCGCACATAGCTTGCCCAATTGTTGGCTTACAAACTAGGTACCATTATCGGATACCAACCTCTTCGGGATTTTGAAGCGGCACACTATGTTTTACCACACGAAGTGCTGGATTTTATGGGTCGTGATTTGTGCCAGTGGTTCGACCTCGATCCACTTCGTGAAATATTCTATGGCAACCACGAGGTACTTCACCTGTCGTATCGCCAAAAAGAAAGGCCCCAGAATATCGACTCCCTAGTTATGAAATGGTCATGGGCTGTATATCGATCTCAACTCCTCTGGGGCGCTTTGTGCCAATCAGCGTGTTGTTGGCACTGCTTGCAACGTTGGGTGTATCTCGTGCAATCCTCCCTCATGGTTGGCCAGTAATTGTAGAATCAAGTGTGATCAAAGCTTTGAAGAATCCAAATCCTAGCATTTGATGGAAGGTTGGAGTTGCTTCAAGTTGTTGTTGTGTTTTAGAGTAGGATCTAGGGTAGTTTATCTTTGTAATCCACTCTTTGTTGAATCTAAATCTTAAATGTTTTCAAATCTTTTAAGTTTAAAGTGTTTTTCAAACTAAGTGAAAAACAACCTGTTGTTTTGTCGAAACAACCGATTGTTTTATACTTAGGTGTTTTTCAAAAAGTTTGAAAACTGTTTTGGTTGGTTGACTTGCTTTCAAACCAAAACAATCGATTGATTCGCTCTTTCAATCAATTGTTTGTTTAAAAACTCTAACAGAATCAGTTTTGTTAGTTAAGTGAGCTTTAAATGATTTTATAACCGAATACGCTCCTGCTTTAAATGCTTTGACCATTCTTTGAAATGCTATAAATAGTTTGTTTATGTTTTATAACAAGCAACAAGAAAGAAAAACATATTTGAGTCTCTCAAAGTGCTTTCAAAGATTTGAGTTTTCACTTTGAGCTTTGGTTATTCAAGAGAGAAGTGGAATAGGATTACATCTGTATTGATTTCAGTTCATTCTATAACAAGTGTAATTCGTTTTGAATACCTTTGTACATTCTGGTGTTGTGAAGCCAAGTAGGGTTGTGTGCTCTTGAGGTTGTCAAGATCAACATTCTTGGTGTGTGTGCTGAGCCAAAGGAAGTGTGTTTCTTGAGGGGATCAAGGTCACTTCTTTGGTGGTGTGTGTATGTAATCTGGTTTCTTGCAAAGAATTTCATTCTAGCTTAAAAAGTTTGCGAAAACCCCCTTTAAACAATTCACCCCCCCTCTAGTTTAAAGCCATACATTCTAGCAATAATATCATGCACAAATGGCTTTTGACGAGAGAGACCAGCAACTGATATGGCTACCGCATATCCCTTCGTGTAGTTTTGCTATGATGCACGTGCATTGCTCACCGTCCACACATACGAGTATGGGATGAGTGAATCCGTGCCTGGATAACTTCCCATCGATCAGGGTGTACTTGCTCGAATTTTTCTTGATTTTCTAAGCTTCTGCAGGATCTAACCGGAGTATTTCATCGGCCAAGTAGCGCTGGTAGGCCGTCATCCACATTTCTCTTGATTTGAACTGGTGAACTTGCGACACTATCTCCCCAACAACCGGGTACCTGCTTATTCTGGGTGTTTTCATTGTCTCCTGTGTTAAAGACCGATGACTCATCTTCGTCCCTTCCGACGTGTTGTTGTGCTAGACTTCTGCCATATTTTTCGTGGTAGTTCGAGGTGTCTTCAGGGTCTCCTGAATCACTGTCCTATACATGCCTTCCTTGCCCGAACTGGCGAGTTTCACAAGCAAGTCAGCTCGGGCATTTTGTTCTCTGGGTACATGGACTAACTCGAACACTTTGAACGACTCCTTCAGGACCTGGACATAGTCTAGGTATGCGGCCATATGAGGGTCTTTAGCTTGGTATTCTTATGAGAATCAAATAAAGGAGGCTTTTATTAATGGAGGAAGAGGACATCCACTCTCACATTTGAAGTTCTTCCTTCTAGTCTTCTCAAAATTAAAAGAAGACATAAAATAAAGATGAGGCCCAAGCCCAAAGCCCAAGCCCAAGCCCAAGAAGGCCAAAGCCCAAAGAGCCCAAGTCCATCCCATGAGGGGCAAGGCCAAGCTTTGAAATACTCTTGTATAGTTTTAGGAGGTGTGGTTATTAAATAAAGGTGTGTGAAAATGTAAAATAAAGTCACATTGTCCATGTGACTTAGGAGAGTGGTATAGGTGTAGTTTTTGGGAGGTGTCATAGTAGAAAAAGGTCACACCTCCCATGTGACTTGTTTTTGGTGGGAATTTCAAATGAGTTTATTTGAAATTTCCCACCTATTTTTCAGCACCTTAGGCTATAAATAGAGGTGCTTCCTTTGTAAAATTCAGATTGGAATTTTATAGTAGAGAGACTATACTCAATTTTGGAGAGAATTTGTGAGTTTTGAGTCTTCCTCTTCTTTGCCTTATCTTGTGAGCTATGGTGAGCTTCAAGTGGTGGCACTCCATCACTTATCTTGGTTCAAGGTTCCAAGTGGCGTGAATGGCTTCTTCCAATTCTCAAAATCCAGCAAGAATCTTATTCTATAAGTGTTCTTCTTCCCTTTTCTTCAATTTTCCATTCGGTAGTTTTGATTCCTAGAGTTTACTTCTTTTTCTACCATTTATTTTTGTGTTTCCAGCATTGTGTTCTTAATTCTGTCCAGTTTTAATTCTTGTTCTTCTTTCCTTTTGTTTTGATTCAATTTGACAATACATGGACTTCAATATGAGTCTTGGTTGGTGCTTAGTTTTGGTGAGTTCTTGAATTTAGAACATTGATCCAATTCTAAAGTAAAGTGCCTTTCAAATCCAGCTCAAGTTGTTCCTAAGAATGTCAAGAATCATGTGTTCTTGTAGTTACATTCACATCATGTGGTATCATGAGTCTTAGGTTCTTCTTGTTTAATTGTTGAGTTGTGTGCACTTTATTTTCAAGAGCTCTTTAATTTTCTTGCAATTTAAGTTTCTGTTTTAGGAATTAATTGAGTTTTCTTGCTGTTTTTTTCTTTTATACCAAGTGTTTGTGAAAAGGTTTATGGCACTCATTCTTCTTATGAGTATGGTTGCTCTTTTGGAATGGCATTATCCTTCCTAGAGTTTACCTTAAGCTTCCTTGCACTTGTTGTTAAAATTTGTGTTGTGTCTTTTAATTTTGTAATCATGTCAAGTTTTGTCTTAGTCATGTTATTCCATAATTGTCATTACTTCTAGTCGTACTTTTATTGCTTTGATTGTTTCTTGCTTTGGTGTCATATAATTTTCTGAATTGATATTGATCCTTTGTGCATTTTCTTTTTAGAATTGAGTTCATACTTGTATTCTAGACCTATACAAGTTCCAATACATCATTTTCTATTATGTCTTTGCTAGTTCATCATCCTGTTTTTTTATTCCTATTAGGATTCCTCTGTTTCTGAAAAAAGTGCTTACTGTTTTTCCTTATTGAAATTGATTTACTCACTGGAAAATTCTGAAATTCTGGATTTGTGATATTCAAAGTGTTAGAAAAGAATAGAAAAAAGAATCATTCAAAAATTCAAAGTACACAAAAAATGATAAATAAAATAAAAAAAGTGTACAATTCTGCCGAAAAGAATACGGTAATCTGGCAGCGATGTTTAAAAATTTATTTCTCTCAATTGGCTTACTGTTTTTACTTCTTTCAAGTGCCATTATTGAGTTAACATCTTGAAGTTTCTATGGTTTAAATTTCATAATCCAGTTCGCTCTACATCATTCCAGTTAAATCAGTGAAAATCAAGCACAGTTTGCATTAAAAAAAATTTCCAGTAGCTAAATTTTTGTTTTCTTCATCTACTCTAGTGCTTTTCCTTAAGTATTCTTTTGTGTGCCTACTTTTCTCATTGAGTTCTTTATTTTCTTGATTGTCTTTCATTCTTACTCTTTGAGTTTGTCTTACATATAGTATTCCTTTTGCAATTACCTTTCCTTGCTTATACCTTTTCTTGTTTGTCTTTATTGTTTCATTGGTTTTGTGGTGGTTGCTTTTGAGATTGGTGTGCTTGCTTTGACATATTTCATTTGAGGATTCCAAGGCCTCAAGATCAGATTGGTGCAAGAACATTATTTCTTTGAGAGTGATCTCTTTTTTCAGCCTCATTTCACTTCGGCAGTTTCATTGCCAAGCTCACTGTTTTTGCTAATTTTGTTTCTTAACTTGTTTGTTGTTTTTGTGTGTTTGCTGTTTTTTATTTGCAAAATGGCTGGCTATTCAAGTGGTGCATCTTACAAACAGCATTCTCCTTCCAAAGCTTCAGTCCTTGGTGAAGAAGAACATAGAAGAAGGAGGCATCACCATCATTCTCATGAAGAGAGCTATAACCGTGACCAAAGATATCACCAAGTGTTCAACATTTCTTGTAAAAAAGTCCCTAGTTTTAATGGTGATAGTGATCCTAATGTGTATTTAGAATGGGAGACTAAGGTTGACCATTATTTTCATGAGTATAAGGTCCAAGATGACCAAAAACTTAGATTAGTTTCTTTATCCTTTTTGGGCTATGCCAAAGAATGGTGGCATAAAATTGTAATGGACATTATATATCGCAAGAAACCTCCCGTGGTTTCTTGGAATGCTTTGAAAGAGTGTATGCGCGCGAGGTTTGTTCCTCCTTCTAGGAAGGAACACTTGTTGAAGTTCCAAAGGCTTCCTCAAGGACATAGGATGGTAGATGAATACTTTAAAGATTTTGAAACAACTTTGACTAAAATGAATATGCATGCTAATGAAGAGTCAAAGATTAAATTGTTTGTACGTGGTTTGAAAAGAGATATTAGAGATTTTGTAGAATTAAAAGAATATTCTTCTTTAAAGAGCGTGTTTCGCAAAGCCATCAAGGTAGAATCATATCTTTTGAACAAAACTTTCAAAAATACTCATGATGATGATTTCTACAACTCTTCTAGGAAGGATGCAAACAAAATTTCTCCTTCCAATTTTTCCAAACAAACCATGTTTCCAAACAAAGTTTCTACTACAAATCTTTCTACTCCTAAGTCACCTACCAAAACTCCCTCGTGACCTGGCCTGTAACTAACAAGGAATCGCTTTTTGCTAATAGCCCTTTTGATGCCATCTCTTTCGCTAACAGCATTCCCGCGATCAGGGCCTCACACTCTTCCTGGTTGTTGTTGGCCTTGAAAGCGAACCGTAGGGCCTTCTCGATCAGCAACCCATCCAGACCCTCCAAAATAAAACCCACTCCACTACCTTCTTGGTTTGAGGAACCATCTACAGAGAGTACCCACTTGAAATCTGCCCCTTCCTGGTGTGTGGCTGCCGATGAGAGTTCTACTACGAATTCGACATAGATTTGGCCCTTAATGGGGCCTCTAGGTTCGTAGTGTATGTCAAATTCAGATAATTCCACCGCCCATCGTGCCATCCTTCCCGCCACATCTGGTTTTTTGCAAAACCTTGCAGATTGAAAGGTCCGTCATCACTATCACGGTGAAGCTCTGGAAGTAGTGGCGGAGTCTTCTTGCTGAGAAAACCACCGCTAAGGTTGCTTTTTCTAAGGCCTGGTATCTCACCTCCGACCCCTGCAATACCTTGCTGACGAAATAGATTGGCCTTTGTACCTGGTCTTGCTCCTGTAATAGGACCGAACTGATCGCCCTTTCCGTAACTGCGAAGTATAAACGGAGTGGGGTACCTAACTCTGGCTTGCACAACACCGGAGGGCTGGCCAAGTACTCCTTCAATTTGACGAACGCCTTCTCACACTCACAGGTTCAGACGAACCTGTTGTTCCTCTTCAAATACTGGAAATAAGGGTGTCCCTTGTCTCCTCCTGCTGATATGGATTTCACTGAGATTGGGCTTCTCATAGTTATTATGGCAGCGCACTTCTCGGGATTTGTCTCGATTCCTCGTTCAATGAGTAGGAATCCCAAGAACCTTCCTGCCTCCACACCGAATACGCACTTCTCCTGATGTGATTCCAATAGCAAGATATAGATTATTCTTTGACATTTTATGGAATCAACTTGAGTTGGAGATTAAATAGGCACTTTTATAGAGATGGATCAATGTTCTATGTTTCAAGAACTCACCAAAACTTGCACCAAACACCAAACTCACATGGAAGTTCCATTTCTTGCCAATTGAACCGATTAAATTGAACAAGAAAGTAAATGAACCGATTGAAACTCTAAAGAAAGCAATTGAACCGAACAAAACATGAAAAGAAGCTACTGAACCGAATTAAAACAGTGAGAGATTGAAAAGAACCGAACAAAAGTGTAAGAAAAGGAAGATGAACCGATTAAAAGAAACTACACTTGTTTTGGAGTTCATATGGACATGGAAATGGAAGAACTAGATGGAAAAGAGAGAAGACTTATGTGGTTGAAGAACTTGGTTGATGAACACGCCACTTGAAGTATGAATGCTCCAAGATAAGTGTGGGAAGCCGCCACTTGAGAGAACCAAGGCACTCAAGATAAGACAAGGTGTAGGAGAAGACAAAGTTCTCACAATTCTCTCTCAATTTGAGTAGAGTTTCTCTATTATAATTTCCAAATCTGCATTATGAAGGACCTAAGCCCTCCTTTTATAGGAGCAAGGGCTGGTCATGAAGCTTACAAAACAAGCTAACCAAAAGTCCCTTGCATGCTACTCACTTCTAGCACCTAAAGTGAAGCATGAAGAGTCACCTTCTAGAAAATTCTAAACTAATGCCTAAAGATGCTTTTACAAAAGAGGTATCTAAGGTTTCCCTCTAAGCACCTTCCTAAAAACTATATATTTAAACATTCTACATTTTATAAAAGAAACTATAAAGAGAGATATTTATTTGAAGCCCATTCTTTGACGGCTTGTAGACTTCTTTGGCTTTAGGCTTGATCCTTACTTTATTTTATGTCTTCTTTTAATTTTGAGAAGACTAGAAGGAAGAACTTCAAATGTGAGGGTGGATGTCCTCTTCCTCCCTTAATAAAAGCCTCCTTTATTTGATTCTCATCATACTCCTCGAGTTGGAGAGAATTCGTCCACGAATTCTGAATCCCTGCATATAACAAAGTCAGTTTAGTTTTACAATTAAAAGTGGAAGAAAAATGTAAACATGACTTATCATTTGTAAACAATGGGAGTTCAGAAAAGGAGGTTCTATAAATCGACCAAGTTGGAAAAATTTGTTTGGGAATGATGATATCTTTTTTAAAAAGACCTCTTAAATGGTGAAAACCATTAGGAGGTATGAAATCATCCGTAACACTTTTTAACCAAGATGGTGTTGAAATAGAAACCTTGGGTAATGAAAAAGATAAGGAAGGAAAACACCATGGAGGTGAAAGGATAAGACTCATGTCAACTTGGCTTTCTTTGTCTTTTTCATTTTTACGTGAGGGAGGTGGGTGAGGTAGGTCTTCTTTTACCTTGTTTGTCATTAAGGTTTTTTGTGGACAATGAAGAGTTATGTGCCCAAAACCTAAACATTTAAAACATTTTATATTGGAAGTTTTGGTAGGTTTTAGGAGTAGAAGAATTTGTAGTAGAAACTTGTTTTGTAGACGTGGTTTTCAAAAGATATAATTCCATCTTGATGGCTATGCGAAGCACTTGCTTCAAACAAGAGTACTCATTTAATTCTATAAATTCTCTAATATCTCTTCTTAAACCACGGACAAACCATTTTATCTTTGACTTTTCATTAGCATGCATATTCATTTTAGTCAAAGTGGTTTCAAAATCTTTAAAGTATTCATCTACCATCCTATGTCCTTGAGGAAGCCTTTGGAACTTCAACAAGTGCTCCTTCCTAGAATGAGGAACAATTCTACACTTCTCCGGATACAACTTTAGCCTATACTTTGCTATCAGCTACGTGATGTTCCCTCTGCTGGGAGGTGACCACCATGTCGTCTACGTACGCTTGGACATTCCATCCCAACATGGGCGCTAGTACTCTGTCCATTAGTCGTTGGTAGGTGGCCCCTGCATTCTTTAGTCCAAAGGGCATGGCCTTATAGCAATAACAAGACAACTCTGTCATGAACGCGGTCTTAAACTCATCCCTGGGGTGCATCATGATCTGGTTGTAGCCAGAGAAGGCATCCAGGAAGTTGAGTAGCCTGCACCCGGAGGCACTGTCCATCAAGGCATCGATATTGGGCAGCAGGTAAGAATCCTTTGGGCAGGCTTTGTTGAGATCCGTGAAATCTACACACATCCTCCATTTCCCATTTGCTTTCTTTACAAGTACCACGTTGGCTAGCCATTCGGGGTACTGGATTTCCCTGATGTGGCCAGCTTTCAACAGCTTCTTTGTTTCTTCCCGTATGACCTTACGCTTCTCCCGTTGAACTTTCGCCTTCTCTAGCGGACAGGTCGGACGCTAGGGTCCATAGTGAGGTGATGACACAGAAAATCAGGGTCAATACCAGGCATGTCGGCGGCGATCCATCCGAAGGCGTCAAGGTGTCGCTCTATGACCCCGGCGACTTGATCCTGTGACTCCTTACTCAAAGATTGTCCAAGTTTGAACATCTTTCCTCCTATCTCCTTCTGCACCACACCAAGCAATGGAGGAGGGCCCAAGCTCACCACACTATGAAAGCCAAGCTTCCAAGACTAAGACCGTCTAGCCATGACGAGAGCGTCTAGCCTCAAAAAGGAGCGTCTAGCCCATGATGAGGAGCGTCTAGGCCATGAAGAGGAGCGGCTACATAAGGAGCATCTATAAAGAGTCCTAGACCGTCTAGCTTCACATACACATGGGTCAAGCTACGGTTTGTGAAGAGAAGGCTTTGTTGCATAAAGGCCCATTAGGGGTACTTAGTAAATAGAGTAGTGCTAGAAAGTAAAAGAGAGTGAACATTCTAGAATGGTGCTTACTTGGCCGGACATGAAGCATGTGCCATGTGCCTTGTCATTGTTGCATTTCATTTGGCTCTCATTTCATCTACACTTTGCTTAAAACTTACGGCCCTATAGCCTATAAAAGGGAAGGCCATCTCATGTATTTTCCAAGTTTATTGTGAGTAAAGTTATGCTGCCCATTTGTGCTCAACTTTGCTTCTCCCTAGAATCCTAGGCTCTAAACTTCAATTCCTTCGTCTTTTCCCTTGGGCTGGCCGAACCACCCAATAACCACACATAACATGCACCTACAAGATCAACACCACTCCTAGGAGGATCTTGCACACACACATCCATTGCTTCCGCACCATCTCTTACATGATTCAAGAAGACCTTCATGAAATGCCATCATTTGGTATCATGAGCTTTGGTTCTTCAAGATGAGTAGCTCTTGGTCTTTTCAATTTTAGTTCTTCTTTATTTCATATTGTCATTTAATTTCCATACTTGTCTTGCTGTTTTTTACATTTTAATTTGTTCTTGGTGTGCTTTGTGGAAGATCCAACCGAAGCACTCTTGTTCAATTGATCTTGAACAAGTTCTTGTGCAATTTGTGATAGGATTCCATACACCTTTGAGTTGCTATTTTCTTTTAGGCTTTTGAGTCTTTATTGCTTTCATTATTTGGTTCATATTATGCTTTGAGTCTTTAATTTTCTGAATCTATACATGTTTTGTCAAGTCATGTTCATCCTTATTGTCAACAATTCATAGTAGTCCTTTTATTTGGCTTGATTGTTTCTTGATTTTGGGTCTCTTTAATTGCTTGAATCTGCTGTTCTTTGCTCTTTTGGTGCCTTTTTTAATTTTAGTTTGAGTTCATATTGTGTTTAGATCCTACACAATTCTATTTCACAAATTTCCATTGTGTCTAAACTTTGGTATCTTGCTGTTTTTGTTTCCAGTTTTCAGATTCCCCTGTTTTCACCTTCTCTGTTTTGGCTGTTTTGATCCAGAAAAATATTTTCACTCATAGGAAAATTTTGATTCTCTGGAAAATGCAAGTTTAAAGTGTTATAGAAAGGACAAAAAAAGAATTAGATCAAAAGAAGCAACAGAAAAAAAATGATAAATCTTTTAAAATCAGAGTGCAAATCTGAGGCGCTCCAGCTGGCCTAACTGAACACCAAAATTGAAAAATTTATTAAAAAAAAATGGTGCATGCGTTTTGAGTGATTCAAAAGCCAGATTTTAGATAAGATCCTGAATATCTTGCATATCAAATTTCAGAGTCAAATTTTAAAAATACAGCTCAGCATAAATTGGGGAACAAACACATTTCTGGCCCACTTTCCAGTGGTGCTGTTTTTTTTTTTATTTGGTCATCTAATCTAGTGCCTTTCTTTAGGAATTCTTTTGTGTGCCAACCTTTAATTGAGTACCTTTTATTTGTTTGCTTTAATTTCTTGACTCTCTTTCTAGTTGTCATAATCTAAATCCTTTTGTGGTACTGTTTTATTCAATTAAATTTGTTTCTTGCTTTTGTTCTTTGACCTCTAATTTGGGTGCTGGAATTTATTCTTCTTTGGTGCTTATGTGAATGGGAACTTGACTTGGTTAAGGTTTAGCCCTTTGCTAGGTGCTGGAAATTGGAGAATTAAAGACCATCATTCTAAGGAGAAGACAAGGCCAAAGCCGAAACAAGCATTCTTGAAAAACGCTACAAACACTTGGAAGATCAACAAGCAAAGACAACAAGGAAGTGCACTAACCAAAAAGAAGATCAACAAAGGGAGTTCTCTTATTTCCTTTGCAACTTGGTTTATTGTTAATTACCTTTTTTAATTACGTTTTAGACGGTGAGTGTGTCTTCAAGGGCTCAAAGTGTCCAAGAAGCCTCACCTAAAGGCCGAATAGTATAGCATTCTTGTTTAGTAATTGTTACTTGTTTGAATTTGCTATTCTATTGCTTTAGTAGAAATGCTTTGCATGTTTAATTTTGTTTAAATTTTGTGCTAAACCGACTAGCTTTGTTGCATAGTTAGCTTACATTGTTTTCTTGCATTTATTTCTCAACTTATTTGTGTTCTAAGTGTTTCACTAAGAGAAAGTCTTGTGTGAAGATATTGGGGGATAGTTTTTGGCAAGGAAAAGGCTTGGTACTTAAGTAGTCCTTTGTGACTCACCTCCCTTACCTGGAAAACTACCTTCTTTAACTTTCCTAAACTTTCTCAAAGTAAAACACCTATATACACAAAGTTTTAGCCATGTCTTCTTCTTCTCACTCTCCAAAGTCTATTGAAAGTGAAGTAAAATCTTTGAAAACTCTTTTAAAAGAAGTATCCCAAGCGGTACAATTAATTTCTTTTAGACAATTGGAGAATAAGAACAAAATCAATGAGATGGCTAAAGCTCAAGAAGAGAAATCACAAAACTCACAAAAATCAAAAAAAACTCATGCATCCCATTCTAAAAGTAATGAGACTCTAGGGGAGGGAAGCCTTAGAATTAATGACTATTACCAACCCCCCCCTAGAAGAACTAGACAAAGGGAGCAAGAGAGCCCAAAGGAAGTAAGGGTAGACCTACCCCATTTCTATGGTAAGGAAGATGTAGAGGCCTACCTAGATTGGGAGATGAAAGTAGAGCAACTCTTTGCTTGCTATAGGGTGAGTGAAGAGAGGAAGGTACCCTTAGCAACCCTTAGTTTCCAAAGCAATGCCATGTATTGGTGGACCTCTTTAGAGAGAGACCGACGTCTTCATAGGGAGCCTTCCATAGAATATTGGAATGACCTTAGGGGAGCCCTAAGACGTCGCCACATACCTTCCTACTACCATAGGGAGTTGATGGACAAGCTCCAAAGACTCCAACAAAAGAACTTAAGTGTGGAAGAGTATAGGCAGAAAATGGAGCTCTACATGATGAGAGCTTCCATTAGAGAGGAAGAAACCACCACCATATCTAGGTTTCTAAGTGGGCTCAACCTTGAGATAAGGGATAGAGTAGAACTATTACCCTACCAAGACTTGAATGATTTGTTTCAACTTTGCATTAAAGTTGAACAACAAAATTTGCGCAAAACTTCAAGTCTAAGGGTGGGTTCTTACTCCAACTCTTATCCCAATAAAGACTTTAAAAGGGAGGGTAGTGCACCTAGAGACGAATCCAAAGAAACTACCAAACCCTTAGTGAAAGATGCCTCCACCCCATATATCCGTGCTAGGGACACCAAGTGTTTTAAATGTTTTGGAAGAGGGCATGTGCAAGCGCAATGTCCAAACCAAAGGGTTTTGTTTTTAAAGGGAAAAGATGAGTACACAAGTGGTGAGGATGAACCTAGTACACAAGAAAAGGGGGAAGGAGAGAGGATAAATCCTTTGGAGGGGGACTTATTGATGATTCAAAGAATCCTCCACAATCAACCTAGTGCATCCAGTGAGACACAACGAGAGAACATTTTTCATACTAGATGCAATATTTTAGAAAATATATGCTCTCTTATTGTGGATGGTGGATCATGCTGCAATTGCTGTAGCACTAGATTGATTGAAAAACTAAAACTACAAGTAGTTCCTCATCCAAAACCGTACAATTTACAATGGATCAATGAGGATGGAGAACTACGTGTAGACAAACAAGTGGAAATCGAGTTTTCTATAGGTAACTACAAAGACAATGTTTTATGTGATGTAGTACCTATGGAAGCTTGCCACATCTTATTAGGTAGACCATGGCAATTTGATAAGAAAACCTCGCATAATGGTCTAACTAATGAGATCTCGTTCATCCACAAGCACAAAAAGTTTGTACTTAGTCCTTTACCACATTCCCAAGTGATAAAAGACCAAATACAAATGAAACACAAAAGGGATGAAGAAAAAATAGAAAAAGAGAAAAAAATTGGGAAACAAAAGGCGTGGGAGAATAGTGTTCCTTCCCACAAGGTCATTCAACAAGTCAAGCACATTGAAAACACCTTTACAAACATGCTTCTTGTTGAACAACCTAGCCTTTCCTATGGTAAAGGAACACTTGCAAGCATGAGCACAAAAAAAGAGTCTTTCAAAGAAGCTTGCATAGACCAAGACTATTTCTCAAATGTGTTAAGATATCCCCAAAACAATGACAAGTTATCTATAAGCACCTACCAATTTTTGTATGAAGTAGTGCCTAGAACAACTTGCCATGTCTTATTGAGACAACCATTGCAAAATGTACAAATTTTCATAAACAATGGTTGTACCAACGAGACTCTCTTTGCACATAAGAGAAAAAGTCTACAAGAAGGAGAACTCATGGGACAAATGAGCGTTGATGACACTCTCGAGCTTTTAAGAGGAAAACTTTTGTCACCCATGAGAAAAGAGGTTCAAAGACATTACTTTAGGTACAACTCGTGTTTTCAAAATACACCTAAAGCAAAGTCTCAAGAACTCTACCCTCCTTCACCTTTTGTAAAAGATCCTTGGGAAGACACACATTTCAACTTAGAGCTTCCTAGGGCGACAAAAGGTCTTGATTCATTCTTCATGGATATGGATAAACTCGTCCTAAGCAACGTGACAAGCCTCCATGATTTATTGTCAAAAGATAGAACTTCAAAATTTGAAAACATAGCTCTTACTTCTATGCTTCACGAAATCATGAAGGACACTCACAAATCTTAGGATAAGAATCCTATTCCTTATAAGCATGCATACAATGGAGTAATCCACAAGATTACTCATATTTCTCCATTTGAAGTTGTATGTGCTCTATGTCCTCTTGCCTTTTTAAAGTTGTTACTATTTCTTCAAAGGATTATGCCTAAGGGAAAAGTAACTACTTTTGGAAATTTTCGAAAACATAAGAGGATTAGAGGGCACCTACAACCCTCAAAAGGGAGATATTGTGAGAAGTTGGCCAAAACAAGAGAAAAACAAAAATGGCAACTTCACACATTTATTTGTTCTCCAAAAGCTCACCCTAACTCATTTGCTTTGTTTCAAGATTCACATAGATTGATATTTGATCCGGGAGGACACATCTTGACGAAGCAAGAGGCTGCTATCCGAGATCAAGAATGCAAATCTGAGGATAGATCTTCTCAAGACGGGGGAGATGATGGACACCATCCAGCCACAACCATTCCTTTAGCAAAAGCCTTGGATTTGAGGACAAATCCTTTTCAAGAGGGAGGGGATGATGGAGGAGGGCCCAAGCTCACCACACTATGAAAGCCAAGCTTCCAAGACTAAGACCGTCTAGCCATGACGAGAGCGTCTAGCCTCAAAAAGGAGCGTCTAGCCCATGATGAGGAGCGTCTAGCCCATGAAGAGGAGCGGCTACATAAGGAGCATCTATGAAGAGTCCTAAACCGTCTAGCTTCACATACACATGGGTCAAGCTACGGTTTGTGAAGAGAAGGCTTTGTTGCATAAAGGCCCATTAGGGGTACTTAGTAAATAGAGTAGTGCTAGAAAGTAAAAGAGAGTGAACATTCTAGAATGGTGCTTACTTGGCCGGACATGAAGCATGTGCCATGTGCCTTGTCATTGTTGCATTTCATTTGGCTCTCATTTCATCTACACTTAGCTTAAAACTTACGGCCCTATAGCCTATAAAAGGGAAGGCCATCTCATGTATTTTCCAAGTTTATTGTGAGTAAAGTTATGCTGCCCATTTGTGCTCAACTTTGCTTCTCCCTAGAATCCTAGGCTCTAAACTTCAATTCCTTCGTCTTTTCCCTTGGGCTGGCCGAACCACCCAATAACCACACATAACATGCACCTACAAGATCAACACCACTCCTAGGAGGATCTTGCTCACCTTCATTCATTGCTTCCGCCCCATTACTCTACATTGATTCAAGAAGAACTTCATGAAAATGCCATCATCTTTCCTCCTATCTCCTTCTCCACCACACCCCCAACGGGCTCGGGCCAGTTTTCTCGGATGATCTCTTCACGGGTCATTCTATCTTCCCTCGGTGGTCTGGTTGTGATTAAAAAAACATTCCTCTCTTCGTCTTGAGGTTGTTCTCGTAGCACTTCTTAGCCTCCCTTTGGTCAGACTTGATGGTGATGATTGCTCCCTCGAGGGAAGGCAATTTCATCTTCATGTGCCTCGTGGAGGGAACTGCTCCCAGCCAGTTCAAGGTCGGTCTCCCCAACAGTATGTTGTAAGTCGATGGTGCGTTGAAGACTGTGAATGTTGTCTGATCCTGCCTGTTGACCGGAACGCAGGAGCTTGCCTCGTCTCAGGATCGACTTGCGCACCGCTTCAAACGTCCGTCCTTCTCCAAGATCCACCTCAAGAACCTGCAAAAGAACAGAGCGGCGCCGCTGTGGCCGATCGCACTTCAATGCCCAAGTCAGTAACCGAACCACCAAATACTAAGAGAACAAGAACCGTGCAAATTCTCTCTCACAGTGTGCTCTAGAACTCGCAAGCGTAAAGAGTATAATCTGAACGTGCGTACCTTAGAAAGTTCGTTGAGAACTCTTATATACCTGGTTTCTTTCTCTCTCCTGGCAGTTACAGACTTGGACACGTGGCTCGCATCTAGTCGTACACGTGCCTTCACCTGGAGCCTCCTTGACTTGGGCGCTGCTTCTGACTCTCTTCTTGGCTAAGTTATTTATGCATGGTGCTGCCCAATACATAGATAACTTGGGAGTGCGATCTCTACTGGAACTGGCGAGTTAGGGTGCCCTCATACACCTTCCCTGTGGTCTCGCCGGCCGCCTTCATAATCTGCACCACCTTCATCTCTGGCGATGTGCTTTCTTTGGCGATCTCCAATCACTAGGTCGCCTGAGTTTACATCTGGCGACTTCATCTTTAACCCGGTGATCGCCGGTTCTGGTATGCTGGAGATCGGAACACGCCAACTTAATAACTGGCGACTTCACGAGCCCCCCGACTTCCTTCCCTTCTGCCAACTTGGCGCCTTGTCAACACGCCTATACTGTAGCTGGATGCCACGTCATCACTTCCGACTACCAGGGCGGTACATTGTCCTCAATTCGATGTGCTCGCAAACCTCCACCTCGTCCCCTGCAAAACCATACAAATATCCAGTGTAGGGCTTTAATTGGTCCGTAGACAGCTGTAACCGGTTGAAGGTTGTCAGGAACATAACATCGGCCGAACTTCCTAGATCTATAAGGACACGACACACCCTTCTCCCGATTGTGACCAGCGAAACTACCATCGGATCATTATCGTGAGGTATGACATCTTGGAGGTCAGCTTTCGTGAAGGTGAGGTCGACATCGGGAATCAGGTCTGTCTGTAGTACCTCGTATGCCATCACCCCTCGTGCATACTTCTTTCGCTAGGAGGCAGTACACCCTCCTCCGAAGAACCCTCCCAAGATAGTGTTTACCTCTCCGTGGATAGGCACCTCATGCCCCTTATCCGCTCCCGCAGCTACCAACACCTGGTCGTCTTGTGCCTCTTAAAGATAGTCTTTCAAGAAGCCGTTCTTCACCAGTTCATCTAGTTGATGTGCTAGGGCCAAACAATTTCGTATGTAGTGGTCATTTGCCTGGTGAAACTCACACCAAGCGTTCTTGTTAGGCCCCATCTTCATATCTGTCTTCGTTGGTACCTTTAATTTTGCTACTATGTTCGGGATGGCGATCAACTCCTTGAGTTCCACACGAATGTTATGCTTCGGGGGTGGGTCCTTTCGCGCGCGTATGGGTGTCCACTCATAAGGCTTTCCCGCCCCCTTTTTCTCCGTGGTTGCCTCATGCACTCTCATTTGTGGAGGTCGTGTTGTTGCTCGAGGTCGGGCGGGGCCGACAAGACCTTGTTTTTGTGTTACTCGATCATCTGCGGCGATGTGTGCTAACGCCCGACGCCTAATCTTTGTGAATGTCTTCGGGTAGAACCTTAGTAGTGACTCACAGAAAGGTCCCGGCAACATTCCCTTGACAAAGGCATGTACTATCATGGCTTCATCAGTGAGCTTCAACCTTACCACCTGAACACCGAACCTGTTCAGGTAGTCCTTCATGGACTCCCCCTGGTACTGTTTGACATCGAAAACCTCATAAGCAAGTCGGGTGAGGGCCTTGTTCACAAGGTACTGCTCCCTGAATAGTGTAGCAAACTGGTCGAAGTTGGTGATGTGTCTGTCGGGAAGGCTAACGAACCATTCCAACACCGCGCCCTATAGCATGCTCATCAACATCTTGCAGTACACAGTGTTGGACCCTCCAGTGAGCATCATCTGGGTGTGGAACGCTGTGAGATGAGCCTCTGGGTCCTCTACTCCTGTGAAGAAGACTTTCGGGCTCAGAGTCATTGTTGGTAATGTCATATTCATGATTGCTTGCGAGAATGACATGGGATGTGCCCTAGGTGGTGCCGGCGAGGCACGTTTTTCCGTCGCGCGTTCCCTGACCTGTTGCAAATCCCTACGTAGTTCTTCATTGGTTCTGCGCAATTCTGCATTGTCCGCTCGGGAAACCGTTACTTCTTGATGAGTTGGATAGACACTTAACAAGAAACAACACTTTAAGGAGGCTTAAGGTCATCTCAATGGAGGATAATGCCATCCAAGAGAGAAGTCAAACTCATTGAACAATGAGTGTCATGTCCTTTTCACAAACCCTTGGCGGAATTGAAAGGAAAGCAAGAACAAATCAAGAACACAAATAGAAACACAATTGAAATATGTAATTAACTAAAACTGGACAGAATTGAAAGAGGAAACATATCTACCGATTAAAATCATCCAAAGAACACAATGAACCGATTAGAAACTCAAGAACAGCACAAGAACCAAACTAAACGGTACAAATTGATGAACAAGACATAAAAGCTGAAACTACCGAATGAAAACAGCAAAGGAGATGAAAAGGAATGGAACTTAGATGGTTGAAGTCTGACTGGAATGGATTAGGAGAATGATCACGCCACTTGGTGATGGAGTCCCAAGATGAGTGAAGGAAGCCGCCACTTGAAGCTCTCCAAAAGCTCACAAGATGAGACTATGCTAAGGAGATCAAAATCTCACAAAAGGCTCTCTCAAAATGAGTAGAGTTTCTCTATATCAATTATCCAAATCTGAATTTACAAGAGCCCAACCTCTGTATTTATAATAGAAGGGGGCTGAAATGAAACACAAATGAAACTCAAAGTTCCCTCCAAATTCAAATGCAAATTAGTGCCACCTAGTCATGAAGTAAGTGTGATCCACTTCCTATTTTCAGCACCTCCTAAAATGCGTCTACACCCCCTAAATATTCACACTTTTTATTTAATATTCACACCTCCTACAACTATACAAAATTATTTCAAATGATGCTATTTTATTTAATGTTTGGCCTTTCCCTCATGGTTTGGACTTGGGCTTCTTGGGCTTGGACTTTGGGCTTAGGCCTCATCTTTTGAAAAGACTAATAAGAAGAACTTTAAATGATTTGGCCCTTGTCCATTCTTCCTATTAACAACATCTTTTTTATTCTCATCACTTCCACTTGGAAGGCACGCATCGTATCCAAGATTTGATGCGTGGTAACGTTGTCCCCCCCGGAGGGTACCTTTTTGCGGATCCAGCAGCTGCTTGCCTCGTGCTCCTCATATTGTTGGTAAAGACCTTTAATGTAACTGCGAGTGGGACCTTGTTTTAACGGGACCCACGGTGGCCGCCAAATGTTCTTGTCGATTGACTTGTTTCGCCGGTTGACGCTAACGACTCTTGCCTCCCTTCAGTCTCGGCTAAGAATATACCTTCTTGATCAAGAAACCTCTCACAAGCAAAAGACAAAGGGGCTCCCTAACGGCCGTTTGCACTCTGACGCTCAAGTCAGTATTAGGGCAAAGAAACACCAAGTGTGTATATTAGCTTCAGTCTTAGAAATTGCGTACCTTACTAGGGATCTTGGCACCCTTTATATAGGCTGAAACTAGGGTTTACCTTTGCGTTGTTGCCCTCGTGATGGATATCTACCAGGAGAGGATTTTATTAATGAAGGAAGAGGATTTTCACCTACACATTTGAAGTTCTTCCTTCTAGTCTTCTCACAAATTAAAAGAAGTCAAAGAGAAGATCAAGCCTAAAGATAAAGAAGTCTACAAACTCTCAAATAATAGGCTTCATATTAAATATCTCTCTTTATAGTTTCTTTTAAATTGTAAATAATATAGAATAATGTTTAGAAAGGTGCTTAGAGGGAAACATGAGACACCTCTTTTGTAAAAGCATCTTTAGGCTTTAGTTTAGCAAATTCTAGAAGCTTGGGGAGTGAGCTTAGTAAGGGGGGTGTGATCTTAGGAGCTTTTTGGGTAGCTTAGGGAATAAGCTATGTAAATGACCAGCCCTTACTCCTATAAAAGGAGGGCTTAGGTCCTTCACAATTCAGATTGGAATTTTATAGTAGAGAGACTATACTCAAATTTGGAGAGAAATTGTGAGTCTTGAGTCTTCTTCTACCTTTGCCTTATCTTGTGAGCAATGGTGAGCTTCAAGTGGCGGCACTCCATCACTTATCTTGGATCAAGGAACCAAGTGGCGTGAAGTGTTCTTCCAATTCTCAAAATCCAGCAACATTCTTCTATAAGTGTTCTTCCTTCATGTTCTTTCAATTTCATTCGGTAGATTAGCTTTGCTTGTTGTTTCCTTTCATTTGTACTGTTTAGTTTTCTGTTTTCCAGCTTTGTTCTTTGTTTCTATTCAGTCCAGTAGCTAGCTTTTCAATTCTGTCCAGTTTTTAATTCTTGTTCTTCATTCCTTGTGTTTTGATTCCATTTCACAAGCAAGGCTTGGTTGAGGACAGAATATTTTCTTGGAGTGGTTTGAGTGCTTTCTTGGGCATTTTTCCAGCAACCTATATCTCACTGTTTTTAATTGTTTAACAAGTTTCTTTCACTGTTTTGTTTTCTGTTTTTGTGTATTTTCTGCTCATGGCTCATTTCTCTAGTGGAGAGTCCTCCAAACCGTGCTCACCACAAAAGGCAGCCCTTTATGAGGACTTAAAGAATGTCAAGCAATCCAATGCTCACTATCTTGAGGTGATAAGGAAGATGGAAGCACGACTCTAAAGTTTGGAGTTAAACCGAGAAGAAATGCATCAAAACCGTGAGAGAAGAACTCCTCCTCCTAGTCGGCATTCTTCACGGCACTCCCATGGTTATTATGAAGATAATCCAAGGCCAAGACATCATCACCATGAAGAGAGGCGCCAACATGTGGCTGGCCCTTGTTCTCCAAATGTAAAACTTCCTAGTTTTAGTGGTGATAGTGATCCCAATGTATACTTAGGATGGGAGGCTAAGGTGGACCAAATTTTTGATGTAAATGGGGTTAGGGATGAGCATAGGGTTAAGTTAGCTTCTTTAGAATTTTTGGACTATGCCATGCAATGGTGGCATCAATACCTCATGGACATTGACCTACACAAGAGGCCGCCCGTGGTCTCTTGGAACGATTTGAAAGCATGTTTACGCGCTAGATTCGTACCCCCACACTTTAGGAAAGACCTTATCTTGTGAGCAATGGTGAGCTTCAAGTGGCGGCACTCCATCACTTATCTTGGATCAAGGAACCAAGTGGCGTGAAGTGTTCTTCCAATTCTCAAAATCCAGCAACATCCTTCTATAAGTGTTCTTCCTTCATGTTCTTTCAATTTCATTCGGTAGATTAGCTTTGCTTGTTGTTTCCTTTCATTTGTACCGTTTAGTTTTCTGTTTTCCAGCTTTGTTCTTTGTTTCTATTTAGTCCAGTAGCTAGCTTTTCAATTCTGTCCAGTTTTTAATTCTTGTTCTTCATTCCTTGTGTTTTGATTCCATTTGACAATATATGGACTTCCATATGAGTCTTGGTTGGTGCTAAGTCTTGGTGAGTTCTTGAATTAGAACATTGATCCAATTCTAAAGTAAGGTGCCATTTATGACCAGCTCAAGTTGCTCCTAAGAATGTCAAAGAATCATGTATTCTTGTAGTTACATTCACATCACCTCGACTAGGGTTCCTTGGAAATGTCCTTGCGCCGCTATTCGTAGAATCTTAGCGTATCTGGCACATGGACTTCCCTTAACTAGAGTGCAACGACCGACAGAGTGGCCACTTGGATACCAACTTGTCCACCTATTCTCTAGCGCCATCTACTTCGTGGGTGCCCTAAGCATTCACGTGTCATGCATGCAGCTTTCTGGGAAACCCTAACAGGCCTTAACGCCCCCTAGCATTATCCATATGTGTTGCGCCTTCATGCGTCATACACACCACGTGCATGGATCCCTCGTGACTTAGGCTTCCCACACATCTCTTGTCTTTAACTGTTATCTTAACAAAACTCTAGGGCCCACCTTATGAGCCCCCCCCCCCTCCACAACGTCCTGACGACCGATGTTCGATCTTCTTCCCCTTCTAGTGGGGTTCGATCTCGATCTCCAACATCGGGGCTTAGGATGCGAATATCAAAGACTAACCAATTCTCTGGTAGGTCAGTTTGGGGCCCACCTCATCTGGCCCCCTTCCATTACCAAGCATCGGTGCATTATGCCTGAGGTCAGTCTCTGGGTCAATGGCCGAGGACTGGTCGGGACAGGGTTGTACTCGAGTTTGATAAGCTCCATCGTGCTAAACACCGCTCCCAAGTTTGAGAAGAACTCGCATACCTCCCGATCTTGTGAGGCCAAGTCCTCAAGACACCTTGGCTTTTTGAGCCCTGGTTTCTCCACCCAATAGAAGGGAAACCCGTCCAACAGGGCAGGGTCGAACTTGCTGCAGCATATCTTGAAGAACTTCCCTTTGAAGCTCTTGTATGACTGTTGAAAGAGAGTTAGAAGAACTCTCCCAGCAACCCCATTGAAGCTCATCCACAGCTTCTTTCCTGGATTCTTTGCTTCGAAGAAGTACAAGAAGACGTCCATTGATGGCGTATGGCCAAAGTGGTTGCAGAGTATAGAGAAAGCCCTGACGAACGCCCAACTGTTAGAGTGTAGCTGGGCAGGGGCCACGTTGACCTCAGTGAGAAATGCGCCCTCGAACCCTGTGAATGGCAAGCAGAGCTTGAGCCTTTTAAAGATGGTGGAGTACGCGAAGAAGAAGGGTTCTTCTGGGTCTGCATGGTAATCAACGCACACAGGTTCACCTTCCTTGCAAGGCAGGACTTTCACGAACCTGTCGTGCTCCTTCCCAAAGATGAAAATTTTTTCTTTGGATTCGCCCTCCTTATACGCCTCTATCTCCTTAAAGGAGGTGATGTTTGAGGTTTCTGCTAGAAGGCTATCAGGAGCCCAACGGTATAGTGTTTTGTAATCGACAGAGGGAGGTGGGTTCGGTGTAGTTTTGGTTTTAGCTATCTCGAAAGGAAAAGATAAGGAAGGGGGGAGAAAAAAGAAGAAAAAACGAAGGATTTAGAGGAAGAAGATGGTGCGACTCAGGAAATCCCAAAAACAGAGAATGCGCGAACCAATAGCGTAAAATGTAAAGTGCAGAAAACATAAACAGTCCCAGAACAGTTATAGCATGTTATGAGCATCGGAATCATAAACCAGGGGCGATCATAAAGCAAAGAACATACCTTTAGGTAATTAGGGTTCGAAGTTTGAAGTGGTTAAAGAAGAAGAGATAGCGTTTTGAGAGCAAGGAATGCTTAAGAAATGCTAAGTGAAGTAATGAAACAGTGAAGGAGCGTAAGGGTTTAACGTATACGAAGAAGCGCAAGCGGCAACGAGCCTTAGCCGTTGATCTTGCCACGTGTACGCTGATTAAAAAAGTATGGTGAGACGTCACTTCGGTGCACTATTCACACCCTGTCACCCCAGTGCCACGTAGGTCGCCACAGACAATCACTTAGCATCTTCACTAAAACAAGTTACAGCTCGAGCCTGAAAGGCTTGTGTACAGTCCAGACCTTAGACATCAGCTAAAGAAGAGGTCGACATCAGACGTCGACATCGGACCTCGATAGTCCGAAAGTAATAATAGGCCACGCAAGTTGGGCCCCACAAACAGTATAAGTTAACATGAGTTAACACCCAGATACCAAAAAGACTTAAATCACAAGAGGATCATGCAGGGGTGTGTATAGTACATTCGGGTACGACACAAGCAAGTGTTCCCTGGAGGCGCTAAGGCCCGTAAGGGTTAGGGTTTCCACGGAAAGACTACATGCATGACACGTGAATAATTAGGCACCCATAGAACAGATGTCGCTGCAACGCTGATACATGAGTTGGTACCCTAGCGGCCATACTGTTAGAAAGATTGCACTCCAAAATAGGCAAGTCTTGTATCGCGGTTGCGTTAAGCTTGTGCAATGCGTCACAAGATGCCTCACCAGTGAACCCTAATTCCACTTAAGGAAAGATCGTTGAGGGATAGGGAGTTGACCTAATTACAGTCTATATAAAGGGTGGTAAGAATCCTAGAAAAGGTACGCCGTTTCTAAGACTGAAACTGCTTTACATACTTATTGTTTCTTAGCCCAGTACTGACTTGATCGTCGGAGTGCAATAAACAGGTAGGGCCCCCTCTGTTTCAACGGAGCCACTCTCAGCTACCCAAGGAGAGAGTGGAAACCACCAGGAGATAGGAGGAGTCACCATCTACCCAATGACGGCTGAGTCAACCGGCAAGAACATTAATGTTATTGCTAATTTTCATTGTTTGCATATAGGTTTTCAATTTTGTTCACTAGAATCACTATTGGATTCGTTGGGAGACGACTTGGGGTCATCTGACCACTTTTATACTATCACCTCTCTAGCATTAGACAAGTTTACGCTAGAATCATCATAATTTGACAGCAAAACGACAACTATCAAATGGCAATTCTAGAATTTTAGAAATTTATTGGATTCAAAACATGTTCAAAATCATTAGCTGCATGAAGCAATTCACTCCAAAAAAAAATGGATGTTTTTATAGTCCTTGTTTTTGGTGTATATGTAAATTTATGACAAGAAAACTTTTGAAGTTACTTGGTAGAACTAAATTGTGTTTGGATTATTAAAAGAAAAAAAAGGTTGAGACATAGCTCACTATGGAAATCGAAACTAGTATATCATAACTACTTGGTAGAAAACAAAAATGTAAATCTAAGTTTAATGTACACATATTAAGAAATATTTAATGGAAGCAAAACATTAAGTATCAGTTAGCATGACTTATTTATCAAGTGAAATTATTGCTAATATAACTATTGCACTTTGACTAGTTTATGAATGTATTTTGCTATGCCATATGAAATACATATTACAATTACAACCAATAAACACATAATATATACACACACTACTTTCAGATTTTGAGAAAAGAAACAAAATGCATAACCTACACTGTATAATACGTTGACAAAAAAATTAAAGACTTCATGCATACAACTTCTGAAGATCATCTTTGAACTTGGCTTTCAACTGTTCTCTCTTTATCTTGAGAGCATTAGTAACTAATCCAGATTCTGGTGTCCATGGATCCGGAAGCAACTTGATCTTTGCAGGAATTTCAGACTTCACCAGCTTTGTAGCTTTTGCAACCTGACATGAATAAAGGTGTAGCAAACAAACCATTAATCTTGTAACATACCATGCTTATTAACTTATAATTATAAATAAAACTATATTGTTTGGAAAATCGAAATATAATTTCTACATGTCAAGCTTCACTTCAACTGGAAATAATGTCAAGTTAAAACAATGATAGGTGTTAAAGTGTTAGCAATGTAGGAGAATAAATCAAAGTAAATGTAGAATGAATTGTAATTGGATAAAGAAGAGATAAAATGAAGAACAAAAGTTGTGTATATTTTATTAATTCATTGCTGTTAAAAAAAAATCATAAGAGAATGCTCCACAATCACAAAATGAACTCATAAAAAAAAATGAATCCCAAAAATTGCTTAGATAGACACATAAGGTCATACTCCTCATTGGGTAGAAAGTAATCATACTTGTTCTATAAAAGAATAATCATTACAAAAGTTAGCTTTCACTTAATAGGTAGAGCATTGGTGAAAGAAAAATTAAAAGCAAAAGAGCAAGCCATGCGTCTGAAGACGCAATCTATTTTCATTAAATGAACAACAGATGATGAAGAAGTATATGCATCATCTAATGAGGAAAAACTCATCAGGCAGAATGTTCCATAGAGGAAACCTTCATCATGAACAAATATTCTCAAATTCTAGCACTCTTTCCTAAAAGGCTTCTTCAGTACTCCAAGTTCTGATCTTAGCAATTTGAACTTGCCTTTTGGGAGTGTCTGTGTCATAATATCAGGTAGTTGATCTTTAGAACTACCTTGGTCTCATCAAACTTATATAATCCATCTCCCTTGGTCTCATCATCTTCTAGGCACTGCTTTTCATTTGCCACTAATGGAGAAGCAACAAATTTACAATTCTTCATGTGAAACTTCTTTAAGATCTCCTTGGCATGCTTCTTTTGGTAGATGAAGATTACATGATTGTGGTATTTCCATCCCAAGAAAATAGTTTATTAGACAAGGTTTGTCAATTCAAATTCCTGTTCCATGTTTGTTTTAAATTGGCTTATATTTTCAAACTCACTCCTAACAACCAACAGATCATCAACGTAGAGGCAAATATTACCTGATCATAATCTCGTTTGACGTAGCCTTGTTCCAGAAGGTATTCATAAAATTTTTTTGTACCATATTCTTGGGGGACTGTTTTAGACCGTAGAGAGCTTTATGAAGATTGTAAACTTTTTCCTCATTGGTCATAATCGTTCAACTATATTTTTCCTACTAAAAAAGGCTGAACCTAAAAAAAGGAAAATTTCCCAATTCGTCGGTTATCGACAACCTTAGTATTAAAATAATTTTTTGCATAATTAGGAGATAAGTACATGATTAATGCATTTTTTTTTTCTATTTATTAGGACAGATTTGATATCTTTTGGTGATTTAATTTTATTTGTATAGCTTTAATTACCTATTATTTATTTATTTAATTAGGTTGTAAATAGTCTATAAATTTAGACTGTAACCACATTTGTAAATACATTCATCAATATATTCAATCTTCTTCTTTCAACTTGGTATTAGAGCTCCTGATTTTGGAAGACTTTGCTTCTACATTTCTTTTAGGCATCCTTCATTGTTGCAACCTGTTTTTTGCTTTTGCATTTTTTTCCGGGAAGTTGAAACCTTTTTTCCATTGACCATCCTTGCACCACTGACCGTCGCCCACCGTTGTTGATCGTTGCCAAATATTTAAAGGAGAACACTACAAATACATCACTTGCTTTACAAGCACACGGGGATGAATGGAAGAAAACATGATGTTCCATTTTGATTGATGGTTGGACTGATAAGAAAGGAAGGAGAATAATAAACTTCTTGGGGAATAGCCGAAAGGGAACCGAGTATCTAAAGTCCATAAATGCACCTGTTATATCTAAAACAGGTACGAAAGTTTCTAAAATGATGGATAACATTAGAGGTGGGAGAAGAAAATGTCATTCAAGTTACGACCGATAATGCAGAAAACTACAAAGTTATTGGTCAAATGTTGATGACAATGAGGAAAAGGCTATTTTGGACACCATGTGTTGCACATTGTATTAACTTAATTTTGAGGGCTTATGAGAAGAAGATCCCAATCAATGTTGTAAAAATCGGGATCTAAATCGTAAGATCGTACGATCTTGTGATTTTTTAGAAGAAAACATGCAGGATTGCATGGTGGATCATAAACTGAACGAATCGAAGCGATCCAGCGAGTCAGTGGCCGGATCAGAGGATTGTTGAGTCTCTCTGATCCGTGACTCAGTCCATTAAAAAAAAACTAAAAACGAGGCCCATGAGGCCAAAAAGTGTTGCACAAAAATACTCATCAGAAACCCTAAAAAATCCCTAATATCAAACTCGCAACTTCACAACTTGTGCCTCTCCGCTGCTTGCCCCTCTTGCTGCATCACTGCTCCTTCTTTTGTTGTCCTAGCTCCTCCCGTTGTAATCACAACTCCCCACAATCTCCCCTCTCTTTTATTTCATATGTTGTTGTTTGTGTTTGCGGATGGAAAGGTTGAGATTTTATATTTGTTGTTGCACACTATTGTTTATCAATTTCTAGATAATTTTTTATTGCATTTGGTGATAATTATAATGGCAAGTGGAAGAACTGATCCTGCATGGATGGGAAAGCAAGGAACCTAAAATGTAAATGTTGTGAGAAAGTATTGACAGGAGGGATTTACATATTAAAGCACCATTTAGCAGGGACTTCAAAGGATGTGAGAGCATGTATATTAGTGCCGGAAGAGGTTAAAAAATTAATGTTGGATACAATTGCTACTCTTCAGCAAAAATTGTTAAAGAAATCAATGTCTAGAGAAGACAATAGTGTGAGTAATTCAGAAAATGCTAGAAAAGGACCAAGTGAATAAGAGATAGGGGACTCATCAAATATTTTCAAGAGAGGGGGAACTCAAACTACTATTAATTCCATTTTCATGAAGAATGACATACAAGATGCATGTTAAGAAATTGCTCTGTTTTTCTACAATAATGTTATTCCTTTTAATGTAGCAAACAATGAAAAATTTAAGAGGATGCTTGAATTAGTTACAGAACATGGTGTTAGATTTAAGCCACCATAATATCAAGAAATAAGAGTGAAATATTTGAAGTAACAGGTTGAGAAGTCAAATCTGATTCTGGAAGAACATAAACTGTTTTGGAAAAACACTAAATGAACAATAATGACATATGGATGGATCGATAGGAAAAGGAGGATTATACTTAATTTTCTGGTAAATTGTCCAACAGGAACTATCTTTTTGAAGTCTATTGATGCATATGACATATGCAAGACAACTGAAAAAATCTTCAAAATGGTGGATGATATTGTTGAAAAGGTTGGGGAAGAAAATGTCATCCAAGTTGTAAAAGATAATGCAACAAATTATAAGGAAGCTCGGGAATTGTTAATGCAAAAGAGGAAAAAGTTGTATTGGACCCTTGTCAGCCCATTGGTAAGAAAATTACAACCTACATTTACTCAATAATTGATCTTATCTCCTTGTTACACAAATATAGTAAAGGAAAATATTTTATAAGACCAACAATATTCATTTTTCCACCTCTTATCTGACTTTAGGATGCTTGAATAAGAATAAAGGATCACTTATTAGGATATTCACATCCTCGGAGTGACAATCCAATCAATTTGTAAAAAGTAAAGATGGAGGGTTGGTGGAAAATTTGATATTGGACAAGGAATTTTGGAAAAACATTTCAAATTACTTGAGGGGTGTTCTTCCCCTGATTAAAGTGTTGTGCATGGTTGATTCAAACGAGAAACCAACCATGAGATTTATTTATGAAGAGATGGATATTGCAAAAGAGAAGATACAAAGTCTCTTTAATGGAGTTAGTAAAAGGTAATTTTCCTTTCACTTATATTTACTTCTAAATAGAAATATAGACTTGTTTTGGAGATTAATTTATTTATTTTTATCTTATTTAGCTACACTCCCCTTTGGGAAGATGGGACAACCAATTGCATATGTCATTGCATGTTACAAGCTATTATCTTAATACCATGTTACATTATCAACCTAAGTTTAAAGTTGATTATGAGGTGAAACGTGGAACGTATGACTTTTTGGAGAGGTTGGTGGGAGACATTATTGATGTTCAAATTGAGAGTTTCAAGAGCAAGTTTGGATTTTTTGGTAGTTAAATAGTTGTGGTCCAGAACTACAAAGATTAGCAATTAGAGTATTGAGTTTGACTTGTAGTTCATTTGGTTGTGAGCGTAACTAGAGTGTTTTTGAAAGGGTGAGAATTTAAATTATTGAAATTGATTTTATAATTATTTTTTAGATGATAATATGATGTGTTATCTAATTTTATAATTATTTAGGTCCACACTAAGAAAAGAAATTGTTTACACCAAATGACCAAGAATGATGTGGTGTTTGTGATGACTAATTCAAGATTGATGAAGAAGAAAGATGTTAGAAAAACAAAAGACTATAATATTGATGATTTTGCTTCTGATGATGAATGGACTTTGGAGGAAAATGAAACATTAGATGGTTTAGATGAAGACATATTAGTTGAAGTTGGATAAGATGATGTTAGTAAAGGTGGTGGTGTTAATGCATCCATGTATGATTTGGAGGTTCCTCCAATTACTGATAATGATAAAGGACATGGTGGAGCTGATATTAATGAAAATGAAGATCATTTGGAGGAGGAAGATGATTATCATATGATTAATATGAATGATTTTCTTGGATAATATATTTGTACAAAACATTTATGAATTTATTGGTTAATTATTTTATGCATGACCATTCTATAAATTATGAATCTATTTTTAATTATGTTATGTATAGTAATAACTCGAGCAGTAACTCTTCTGAGTTGAGTTATGATCCTCGAGTTACGAGTTGAATATCCCAACTTGTTTAAATGGTGCATTGCCTCTAATTGATGTACTTCGATTGGTCGATTTAAATCAAAAGCCAACCATGGGGTTCATTAATGAAGCACTGGACCAAGCTAAGGAGAAGATACAAAAAGCTTTCAATGTTGTCAAAAAAAAGGTATTTTAGTTAGCTAAATGTTTATTATTTTTTTGTTAAGATGGTGATTTTGAAATTGAAAACAAAAAACTAGCTTAATGTAATATATTTTGGTTAGTTATTTGCCTTTGTGGAACATCATTGATGAAAGGTGAGACAAGCAACTTCATAGGCCTTTGCATGCTACAAGCTATTTTCTTAACCCTCAAATGCATTATCGTCCCAGATTTAAACCAGATTTGGAAGTGAAACAGGGTCTAATGGAATGTATAACTAGGATAGTGGAGGATGAGGATGAAAAACTCTTATTGATGTTCAAAATGATGATTCCGAAAAATGAGCAAAATATTTTGGTTGTCCCTTGGCTACTAGGTCGAATAATTTAAGACTCCAACAGATTGGTAGCATTCTTATGGTGATGAGTACCTTAACTCCAAAATTTTGTCATTCATGTATTGAGCTTGACATGTAGCTCCTCAAGATGTGAGTGTAATTGGATTTCCTTTGAGATGGTAAGTCAATGTTAAAATATATCTCTAAAATAAGTCCACTACATGATTATCATATTTTTCTTTGCATTTGTTTTGTTTAGGCCCACACAAAGAGAAGAAATAGCAATGAATGATGTTGTTTTTGTTATGGCTAATTCAAAATTAGCTAAGAAGAAGAAAACAAGAAAACCAACTCAAAATAATATTGATCTGAGTGGACTGTGGAAGATGAGCATAAGCATAATGAAACATTGGATTTGGATGAAAACTTGGTTCTAGTGAAAGTTAAGGAGGATGAAACTTTGCATAGTCATGATTTACACATGACTTATTTGAATGGTGGAGGAGATGGAAATGATGGAGTTGAAGGTCTCTATGCAGATTATGAATTTAATTTACAAGAAAATTTGGTTTAAATATATTACTATTTTATTATTGTTTGGTAACTAGAAAGGGGTTACTCTTATGTAACTTGGATGTGGTGTTTACACCTGATTATGTACTCATTTATATATATATATATATATATATATATATATATATATATTATGAGGTTCAATTATGAATTTTGAGTGAAATATAATGATAGTGTATGTGTATACATTTTCATAAAATCTGTAGGATCTTATGATCCGTGTTACGATCTCCCGATTTTCGATTCATATTTCTCTTTCCGATCTTGAGTGAGATCTCAATTTTGACTACCATGCTCTTAGTTGCATCATGCAGACAAAACTTAACTTTCCCAAAACCAGTTATCTTACATGATCTCTTACCAAACCCTTTTTCAAGTTCTATAAATTTTTGGAACCACAGACCGTTAGGTGTCATGTGAAACGAACATCCGGAGTCCAAGATCCATTTGCAATCATCAGTACTACTCAACACCATGAGAACATCTGATGATCCATAACCTCTTCCACTAGAGCTACCTCACCAAATGTAAATAGTCCATCAGACGGTCTACCAGACCTAGAAAGTTTATTAGGGTTCTAACCTTATTTTGCCTCTAAGGACAATACCTCCTTGTGCAACCTTCCTTCTTTCAGTGATACCATTTGTAGACGTTTACTACATTTTTATCACGAGTCTTGGACTTTGACCTCCATCTAACTCCTCCTTCGTTATCTCTGGTAGACGATCTCCCCCTTGGTACAATGTCATCCCTAATATTGGACGTCTTAAAGTAAAATTTCTCGTTCAATTCTTTTGAGTTTAGAGCTACCTAAACTTCCGAGAGAGAGAGTATCTTCCATACAACAAGGTCCCCTTGAAATGATAATGCGTCTTAAGTAGGGAACACAACAATAACAACACTTGATCCCCATCATCAATATGAAAATCAATATTCTCAAAATCAAGAATCAATTTATCAAATTTGTCTAGTTGTTCGTTGACTGTCTTTTTACTACTAATTTTATATGAGTACAACGCTTGCTTCAAGACTTCCGGTATGATTTTTATTTTATTTTTTGCAGTATGAGCGAGATGAAACTTTTACCCTTGTTTTCATGGTCTTCAAGCTTGTTATCTTTCCCGTCACTAAAAGTTTTTTCCATTAATAGGCTTGCCTTTGTCTATGATATTGAACCAAGTGGTGTTCAAGCTTTGAAGAATCCAAACCCTTTGAAGGATGTTGATGCCTTGGTTGTGCTTGATGTTGCTATGCTGGTTTAGTCTAGTTCTGGGGTAGTTTGAGTGTTGTAATCCACCCCTTGATTGAATCTAAAGCATAGGCATTCTCAATCTTTGTGAAAGTAAAATGTTTTCAAACTAAGTTAAAACAACCGATTGTTTTGTCGAAACAACCGATTGTTTATACTTAGATGTTTTGAGAAAAGATTGAAAACTGTTTTTCAAATGGTTGAACTGTTAAAACCAAAACAACCGATTGTTTGTTTTGGGACCATAACAGAAAAACTGTTTTATCTTTGACTGAGCTTTAAATGACTTAACTGCTTACGCTTCAGTCATTAAATGCTTTGACCAATCTTTTAATGCAATTTAAGAGTTTGTTAAGATTTGATAACAAACTACATCTTTGAATATATTCAGAAAAACAGATTTGAGAAACAATCTTTTACAAGTTTTTGCTAAGAGTTTTTGAGTTTTTCAAAGAGCTGAGATTGCTGAAAGTTTGTGATTGATCAAAGTTTGTGGAATAGGATTCTGCTTGTATTAATTTCAGATTATCTTCTGTAACAAGTGTAATCCTTGTACTCTGTGAAACAAGTTTTTGTTTCTGTGTTTGCTGAGATTGGTTGTGTGTTCTTGAGGGGATCAAGATCAGCAATCTTAGTGTTGGTGTGTTGGCCAAGAAGAGTGTGTGCCTTGAGGTGTTCAAGGTCTCTTTCTTGGTTGTGGTGTAAGTGATCAAGTTGTGATTGCTTAGTGGATTTACTCAGGGTTTCAGGGTTTCTGAGAAGACTGGATGTAGCTCTGGATTTGGAGTGAACCAGTATAAACATTTGTGTGCAATCTCTCTATCCCTAACTCTTTAAATTCAGTTTTGATATTGGTTAACTGGTATAAACAACCGATTGTTTCGGTAAAACAACTTATTGTTTTTACTAGTGTTGTGACTTTTTCTTTATGTTTTGAAAAACTGATTTCTTAATCAAGGTTTTCTTCAAGTAATTTCATTCAAAGCTTAAAAGTTTGCAAAAACCCTCTTTAAACAATTCACCACCCCCCCCCCTCTAGTTTAAAGCCATATTTTCTAACAATTGGCATCAAGAGCTTGGTTCTTGAAAGTTCTTCAAGTTTATCCAAAAATCTTTTTTTCATGGCTGGAAAACTATCTTTTGAGGAAGGTGCTTCAATCTACAAACCACCTTTATTCTGTGGATTGAATTACAAATTTTGGGAAGCAAGAATGAAAATCTTTATCGAATCTATTGATCAAGGAATTTGGGATTCAATTGAGAATGGTCCTTACATTCCAAAGTTTAAAAAGAATGGTTCTTTCATTGCAAAACCTTGGTCTCAATGGACCACTGATGAATGTAAGATGGCCAAGCTTGATTGTACTGCTCAAAACATAATAGCTTCTGCACTAGATACTATGAGTTTTTCAGGATATCAAAATGCAAAACTGCTAAGGATATGTGGGACACACTCAAGGCTACTCATGGACACAATGAACCAAAGGAGGCAATGACAAAGAGTCAAGCAAGAAGGAAAAGAAGGCAAAATAAGAAAAGCCTCAACCTTTGCTTCATGGCCAGAAGGGAGGATGACTCAAGTAGTGTAAGTTCATCAAACTCCTCAAACTCTGAAAATTATGGTCAATTGCTTCAAGCCTTTCAAGAAACACATGAAGAAGCCAACCGATTGACTCTCTTAAACAATCGGTTAAAAGAAAAGAACAGCTGGCTTGAAAACAGAGTAAAGACACTGGAAGAGGAATTAGAAAATTCAAAAACAGATTTTGAAAATATGGAAATCATTTACAAAAACTCCTCATGCAAGTGTGATACTCTAGTTTGTGAAAATTGCAAAAATCTTGAAACGAAGGTCCACTATCTTGTTAAAACAGTGGATAAGTTTTCTAAAGGCCAATCCAACTTTGAGAGTGTTCTAGCATCTCAAAACTGTGTTTTTGGAAAAGCTGGATTGGGTTTTAATCCACAAAACAAACAAGATAGATTTTCAAAATCATTTTCGAAAATGCCAGAAAAACAATCGATTAGACCATAGAAACAACCGATTGTTACATGTTTCTATTGCATGAAAAGAGGCCATTCTGTGAGGTTCTGTAAAATCAGAAAATATGTTGTTCCTAAAGGTCTTATGAAGTGGATTCCTAAAGGTAATAAAGCTTTAATTGATGAGTATAAACCAAATGGACCCACATTCATAAGGGGACCAAATCTTTGTATTGAAAATCTTTTTTGTAGGAAATCTTGGAGGAGAGCAAGCAACTATGGTACTTGGATAGTGGATGCTCCAAGCACATGACAGGGGACAAATCAAAGTTCATGAGTATCTCCTTTAAGCAAGAGGGTCATGTCACCTATGGAGACAACAACAAAGGAAGGATTCTTGGGAAAGGATCCATAGGAGACAAAAAGACATCTTGGTAATCCATGATGTGCTTTATGTAGAAGGCATAATCTGTTGAGCATTATCCAACTATGTGACAAGGGATATCAAGTGATGTTCAAGTCAAACACATGTGAAATCTGTCTACCCAACACCAAAGAGGTAATGTTGGTAGGTAAGAGAGTTAATCATGTGTATCTTCTAGATATCTCTTCACCGTGTTCAATTGGATGTCTTCTATCCAAGCAAGATGAATCTTGGCTTTGGCATAGAAGAATTGCTCATATTCACATGAATCACTTGAACAAGCTAATTTCAAAGGATCTTGTGATTGGACTGCCAAAACTCAAGTTTGAGAGGGATCACATTTGTGCAGCATGCCAAAAAGGAAAACAAGTGAAAAGTTCTTTCAAAATTAAAAATGTTGTTTCATCTTTGAAACCTCTTGAACTTCTTCACATGGATCTCTTTGGACCCTCAAGAACTATGAGTTCTTAGTGGAAATTATTATGCTCTTGTTATTGTTGATGACTATTCTAGGTACACTTGGACTCTTTTCTTGGAATCAAAGAGCGATGCCTTTTCTGCATTCAAAAAGCTAGCAAGAAGGTTGCAAAATACAAAGAATAGCAACATAGGTTCTATTAGAAGTGATCATGGAGGAGAATTTTAGAATGAGAAGTTCAGCAAATTCTGTTAGAAGTTGGGAATTCTGCACAACTTCTCTGCTCCAAGAACACCACAGCAGAATGGAGTGGTAGAGAGGAAGAACAAGTCTCTTGAAGAGCTAGCAAGGACAATGCTTAGTGAATCATCACTCCCTAAATACTTTTGGGCAGATGCAGTGAGCACCTCATGTTATGTGATGAATAGGGTGCTTATAAGGCCTATTTTGAAGAAAACTCCATTTGAACTCTTCAATGGAAGGAAGCCTAACATCAGTCATCTCAAAGTCTTTGGCTGTAGTTGTTTCGTTCTCAACAATGGAAAGGAAAACTTGGGAAAGTTTGATGAGAAAGCGGACCTTGGTATCTTCATAGGGTATTCACTCACAAGTCATGCATATAGAGTCTACAACAAGAGGTTGATGACTGTAGAAGAATCAGTTCACGTTGTCTTTGATGAGGTAGATCGGAGAATCAATCAAATCCCAAAGACCAGTGCTGAAGAAGATGAACAGAGCATCAGTTTGGAGAAGCTGGAAATCTATGCAGAAAAACAACCGCTTGATTCGCAGAAACAACCGATTGATTCGCAGAAACAACCGATTGATTCGCAGAAACAACCGATTGAAATTCTGCAACAGAGTGAGCTGCCCAAGGAGTGGAGGATTCCTAGAGATCTGTCAGTGGATAACATCATAGGGCAGATAAAGGAAGGTGTCTCCACACGTAGCTCCATCTCAAACTTCTGCAGGCACACAGCTTTTGTCTCTCAAATTGAACCAAAGTCAATTGAGGAAGCTCTCAAGGATGAGAAGTGGGTTGAAGCTATGCATGAAGAGTTGAATCAGTTTGCAAGAAATGAGGTATGGTTTCTTGTCCCTAAAACTAATTAAATGAATATTATTGGTTCGAAATGGGTTTTCAGGAACAAGCTAGATGAGGATGGTGTGATCATAAGGAACAAAGCAAGGCTAGTTGCCAAAGGCTACAATCAAGAAGAGGGCATAGATTATGGTGAAACCTTTGCTCATGTTGCTAGATTGGAGGCTGTAAGGCTGCTGTTGGCTTTTGCGTGTATGAGTGGTTTCAAACTCTTCCAAATGGATGTCAAGAGTGCCTTCTTGAATGGCTACATCAATGAGGAAGTCTATGTAGATCAACCACCGGGCTTTGAAGATCATAAGTATCCCAACCATGTCTTCAAGTTGAAGAAAGCCTTGTATGGACTGAAGCAAGCTCCAAGACAGTGGTATGAGAGGCTTAGCAACTTCCTGCTATCTCATGGATATGAAAGAGGAATGGTAGACAAGACTCTCTTCATCAAGAAGTCAAATGCAGAAATAATTTTTGTGCAAATCTATGTTGATGATATCATCTTTGGTGCTACACAAGACATCTTGTGTGAAGAATTTGTGGCTGCAATGAAAGGTGAGTTTGAAATGTCTATGATGGAAGAACTGTCTTTCTTTCTTGGATTGCAGGTTAAGCAAACAAAGGATGGGATCTTCTTAAGTCAATCAAAGTATTGCAAGGAGATTCTCAAGAAATTTGAAATGGAGAGTTGCAAAGAAGCAAGCACTCCAATGCCATCAAGTTGTTACATGGATGCGGATGCTGCTGGAAAGGGTGTAGATCAAACAAAATACAGAGGATTGATTGGATCTTTGCTTTATCTAACAGCTAGTAGGTCGGACATCATGTTTGCGGTGTGTCTATGTGCAAGATATCAAGCAAATCCTAAAGAGTCACACTTCAAAGCTGCAAAAAGAATTCTGAAATATCTCAAAGGAACATCATTTGTTGGATTATGGTATCCTTCTCACTCTCCAATTCATTTAATTGGTTATTCAGATTCTGACTTTGCAGGTTGCAAGCTAGATAGAAAGAGCACAAGTGGCACTTGCCACCTTCTTGACTCAAGCCTAATCTCATGGCATAGCAAGAAGCAAGCATGTGTTGCTCTCTCTACTGCTGAGGCTGAATACATTGCTGCTGGAAGCTGTTGTGCACAGATTCTGTGGCTCAAACAACAACTTGCAGACTTTGGATTACAAATCGGCAAGGTTCCTTTGATGTGTGATAACACAAGTGCCATCAATCTTACCAAAAATCAGATTCAACACTCAATGACCAAACATATTGAGATAAGGCATCATTTCATCAGGGATCATGTAAACAATGGGAATTGTGAAGTGAAGTTTGTGGAGACCAAACTGCAGTTAGCTGACATCTTTACCAAAAGAGAGGTTTTTCTTCTTAAGAAATGAGTTAGGTATCCTTGATCTTAATAATCTCTCCTAAATCTGTTTTTGATACATGCTAAAGTCTATTTGTGAAGACATAGGGGGAGAATTAATTGGTTCTTGTATATCTTTATCTGATACTGTATAATCTGTTAAAATCTCTGATATAAAAGTGTTTTTTGTTGCTGCTAATAAAAACAACCGATTTTTTCGTGTCAACAACCGATTGTTTATCATGTTTTATGCTTTGAATATGTAAAAATCTAACATGCTGTTGTAAGAAGCATTGGATAGTATAAATGTTATGTTTGCAGGTACTGCTTCAGATTCAATCAGATCAAACACAAGCACCAGGGATTTGTCTTCATCAAATAGGGGGAGATTGTTGAACCAAGTGGTGTTCAAGCTTTGAAGAATCCAAACCCTTTGAAGGATGTTGAAGCCTTGGTTGTGCTTGTTGTTGTTGTGTTGGTTTAGTCTAGTTCTGGGGTAGTTTGAGTGTTGTAATCCACCCCTTGATTGAATCTAAAGCATAGGCATTCTCAATCTTTGTGAAAGTAAAATGTTTTCAAACTAAGTTAAAACAACCGATTGTTTTGTCGAAACAACCGATTGTTTATACTTAGATGTTTTGAGAAAAGATTGAAAACTGTTTTTCAAATGGTTGAACTGTTAAAACCAAAACAACCGATTGTTTGTTTTGGGACCATAACAGAAAAACTGTTTTATCTTTGACTGAGCTTTAAATGATTTAACTGCTTACGCTCCAGTTATTAAATGCTTTGACCAATCTTTTAATGCAATTTAAGAGTTTGTTAAGATTTGATAACAAACTACATCTTTGAATATATTCAGAAAAAAAGATTTGAGAAACAATCTTTTACAAGTTCTTGCTAAGAGTTTTTGAGTTTTTCAAAGAGCTGAGATTGCTGAAAGTTTGTGATTGATCAAAGTTTGTGGAATAGGATTCTGCTTGTATTGATTTCATATTATCTTCTGTAACAAGTGTAATCCTTGTACTCTGTGAAACAAGCTTTTGTTTTTGTGTTTGCTGAGATTGGCTGTGTGTTCTTGAGGGGATCAAGATCAACAATCTTAGTGTTGGTGTGTTGGCCAAGAAGAGTGTGTGTCTTGAGGTGTTCAAGGTCACTTTCTTGGTTGTGATGTAAGTGATCAAGTTGTGACTGCTTAGTGGATTTCCTCAGGATTTCTGAGAAGACTGGATGTAGCTCTGGATTTGGAGTGAACTAGTATAAACATCTGTGTGCAATCTCTCTATCCCTAACTCTTTAAATTCAGTTTTGATATTAGTTAACTAGTATAAACAACCGATTGTTTCGGTAAAACAACCGATTGTTTTTACAAGTGTTGTGACTTTTGCTTTATGTTTTGAAAAACTGATTTCTTAATCAAAGTTTTCTTGAAGTAATTTCATTCAAAGCTTAAAAGTTTGCAAAAACCCTCTTTAAACAATTCACCCCCCCCAGTTTAAAGCCATATTTTCTAACATATGCTACTAGAGTACCTTACGTATATACTTTCCTCCATTTTGAGAGATTGTCTATTTTCAGTGTTTTGCGGAGTATTCACTACCTCAGCCATTGTTATCTTGGAAAAATCCTAGCTATTTTAGAGAGGAGATTTTTTACTCAAACCTTAGGAAGGCAAACTAAGATTTTTTTTCATTACATGTTGATCACGTAGTTGTTCACCAAACAAAACCTTATACGTGTGACCAACAGTATGTAAATTAACTTCTTAACAAAAAATTTATCCTTCGTTCTAACATCTTCAAACTCTCTTTTCAAATTTAGAATCTATATATCTCACCAACTTTGAGCTCTCAATTAAGTCTTGATCTTTGCAACCCATAGATGAAAGTTCTCACATAAAAAGGGAAGGTAAAGATAATTGTTGGAGATCTCACATCAATTAGAGATATAATCAAATTAGTGGGTGCAAACCTCACTTTACAAATCAATTTTGTAAAAGGATTAAAGTCCATTTTTTAATATGGTATCAAAGTCTATATTAGCAAGTTTGATAAGCCTATTGTGCCACCTATTATTGTGTCACTATTGGATTACTCATAAATATCTAGTTTAACACTCAAAATGTTCAGTCTTCGGAGTGAGAGGTTGTATTAGAGATCCCACATTAATTAGAGATATAGTCAAATTATAGTATATAAGTGGATGCAAACCTCACTTTACAAGCTGGTTTTGTAAGTTTGAGTTAGGTTTAAAGTCCAGATTTTAAGAGTAAAATGTTGGAGACCATTTTTGTTTTGCAGTTTTTTTGTGTGTGATATTTATTAGGCTTCATATATTATTAGAAGATAATAATCTACAGCCACAAAATGAACTCACATAAAAAATGAACCCTTAGAGTATATAGGCAAATAAGGCCGAACTACTCATCATACTTTTTCATAAAAAGACAATCATTGCAAAAATTAGCTTCCTCTCAAGAGATAGCTTATTGGTGAAAGAAAAACAGAGAACAAAGAGTAAACTGTTTTTTCAGGACGTTGTCAGATGCTACCTATTTTCATTAAATGAGCAACAAATGATGAAGAAGTGGATGCATTGCATGATGAGGAAGAAGCCATCAAATAAAAAGCCCGACATGTGAAAGTTTCATCAGAATGAATAAATATTATCAAATTTGAACAATAGGTAAACTGAAAGAACAAAAACCCCAAGGGGAATTCCCTAACATAAATGTGAGGAAATATAGATATTATAGATTAGTTGAGGATTTCATATCTTTTGTTTTTAGGTGGAGGCTCATGAATAATATGATAAAATCGGTGGAAATGTATAATATGATAAAATCACCAATTTTCATTCTGGTAATTGAAAATCTATGAGTTATATCTTGGTTATGTGCTAGCAAGCAAGGAAGGAAGTGTGCAGAAATTAGCTAACCTTAGAAAGAGATTGTAGGACCTGGGTGACAGTTTCATGTTTGTTACACATATCAGGAAAATCTTTGTACTCAATACCAGCTTGTTGGGCCCACCTCTCCAGGGACTCATAAGAAGCAACAACTAGAGCCACACAGTAATTGTAAAAGGGGTCTGCATAAACCATTATATTATCCACATAATCACATGATGATAGTGCTGCCTCAACCTGTAATTAAGAAAAAAAAAGGAAAGAACAATTAATGTACAACAAGTTGAAAATTTGACTAAAAGTTCTGAAGGCCTAACCTTTCCAAGAGAGACATATTCTCCATGCTGAAGTTTGACAATATCCTTCTTCCTATCTATGATCTCAAGACACCCATCAGAATGGAATTGTCCAATATCGCCAGTATAAAACCAACGCATACCATTCTCATCAACCTGTACTAAGTTAAAAAAATATCAGCAAAGGTAGATTTTGGAGCATTTGAATGAAAATTAAAAAGGAAAGATTAATAGGCATATAATATCACTGAATGTTAGAAAATTACTACCTTGAACACTTCATCAGTTTTTTCTTGATTCTTAAAATAACCAGCAGTCACACTGAACCCCCCAACTACAATCTCTCCCCGTGGCATTGGTTGGTCTGATGTCAGATACCCTCCCTCTTCCCATGAAACAAGCTATACAACCACATTAAAGAAGTCAAGCTCCTCCCATTTAAGGTTCATAAGTGGTACTAACTGCAACTTATATTGTGCACTGAGTTTAATTATGCACAAACATGAGATTGTAATTTGTAATACTTCATGAGTGCTACATAAATGAATGCAATTTTTGTGATTATGTAGGGTTTAGAAGAACACCACATTGATTTTTCATTGGAATATATGAATTACCTTAATGTAGGAACAAGGAAGAGGTGGACCAACACGCCCCACCTTGTGGTCATACCATTCTGAGAATGCAGCCCCTGCAAATGTTTCTGTCAGGCCATATGCTTGCCCAATAGTAGCCCTGTTGACAAGAAAATATATAAAGACAGAATGTTGTCAGAATTCAATCGAGAATAGGAGAAGAAAATGACTGAGAAAAGTATGATTTTATTAACTGATTTATAATCTGTTACATTACATCACAGAACTTATATCTATGCTTAGGTAAATAATATTCCTAAGAGTTGAGTCTTGAACCAAGATCAATAATGCCCTGCAATCTATATAGCCTGTCTTATCAGTTAGATAAGGCTTTTGCTATTGTTGTTGTATCTTACACAGTTACACTTACTATCAGATTGAAAATCACATTGAAATCAAACTATGCAAAGCAGATAACTTCTTCCAACACCTAGATCCATGAAAAGTTAGTTCTAATAGTATGCAGTATAAAGATGGGACAGGAATCCTTACCCCATGCAGATATTGATAAAGTGTTGTGATTCTTTAGATAAAGGGGCTCCCCCACAAAGCATATAACGGAGTTGTCCTCCAAGTGCTGCACGGATTTTCTTAAAGACAATGGTTTCCCACACCAACTTCTCCAATCCCCAAGCTCCAAGCCAGCTTCCTCTTACAGCACTCAGTCGGCACTGGTATGCAAAATGAAAAAGATTCTTCACAAGCCCCCCTTTATCCTCAACCTAAGTAAATTATACAAAAGTGAAAGGAAGAGAATAACTATTTAGTTGCCTATATATTGAAATTATTATATTTTCCATATAGATGTATATAAAAAATGTATAATATATATGGTAAAAATAAGATATTAGTTTGATGTAATTGTTGATAGATAGACCTAACATATGGAGTAATAAATTATGTGGAACATATTTTTTCAATCTAATTGTATTTAGACGATAGGCATGAATGAATATTTTTTCAATCTAATTGTATTTAGACGATAGGCATGAATGAATATATAAAAGTATCCTTTCCACAATATTTGACACGTATAAAGCAATTAACAGCAAGGGAAAGTGACAGAAAAAATGCAAGTTTTTACAATTTGTAAAAAACTATTCATCCAACTAATCCCCCTCTAACTAAATTGTCTCCCTTTAATTCTTTCAAGAAAGAACCCTCTCATATCATCCTAAACATTATTGAACTAAAAGAGTCAATGTTTAGGAGAAACAATTAGAAAAGAGTTCACTATAAATTAATGTATCGAGAACTTTGCTTCTATAGCATAATATGATCCATGTAGCAGGCCTTATCAAGTGGGATAAAGTTGTGCGTTGTTCCCTCTACCTTGTTCAGATCTCTCACAAAAAAAAACCACAATTGTTCTAAAATTATATCAAAACTAAAATGAAATGAGATACTGTGAAACCTAATAAATAGATTCGTTAATCTAGCCGCTATCTCTCGTGGGTTTGTTTGTAAAATTTCATTTGGTGTTGCTAAACCATGTATTCAAATGGTTGGATACCAAAATCAAAACTCAGCCTACAATGAATGCTGTGCTCTTCCTCTTTGCTGATGTATGCTGCTAAACAAGAGTAGCCACGGCATCTGACCATAAACCATCCATGAGCTAAGATTGAGTTAAGTAGTTAACGAATTGGTGAAGTACTATACTATTTTTAGAGTTAGGAAGCAAGCATGCCATTTTCTTTCGAATTTACTTTATACATAAAATGTTAGTTTGATAGTTTGATTCACACCTTTTTTACAACTCCATCTCGAATACGATCGATAATAGCAGGTACAGCTGCCAAAAGGGTGGGCTTTAACACATTGGCATCTCCCCTGGTTCCTTTCTTGATTTTACTGGATGAGTCAGTCAAAGTCAGAATAGAGCTGTAACCGATGGCACAACCTGCAGTTAGCATAACAGACTGGCCAACCACAGTAAGTTAGAGTCTTCTTAAGAGATAATATCATCAACTACTTTTACAGTTAGATAGAAGAACACTAAGAGGAAATTACCTCTGCTGCCATTTCAAAAACATGAGCAAGGGGCAAGTATGCCATGTACACATCCTTGCTACCTAAATTTGGAATCACTGTCATAACAGCTGTTGTTGTGGCTACCATGTTCCCATGAGTAATCATAACACCCTGTCAAATCAGAGGAAACCAGGGAACTGAGAATTATTCCAGACAGGAAAATTTTCATTGCATTTATTCAATATCTTAGTATGGTCACCCAAAGTCATTGTTGACAATAAAGTCATACCAACACAAAAGTGCTCATGTTTCTGAACAAAGCACTTTGCAAACATGCATCAATCAAGAATGTGAATAAGAGTTTGTACACACAGAAAGGGACACCTGTTATGTTACAATAGTTGAAGAAGAAACAAACCTTTGGCAGACCTGTACTTCCACTTGTGTACATGATAACCGCAATAGCATTTTTGGAAGGCAAGTTTGATTCAACAGGATTTTCTTTACCAAGTTTCTCAACTTCACTGAAAGATGCAACTGTGCAGTTGCTCAAACTTCCTGAGAAACCATCTTCATCACTGCTATCATCTTCAAAGTAAATTACATTTTTGATAGAGACTAGTCTTGATCTTATTGCGTCCAACTTCCTCAACAACTTGGACTCGCATATCAGAGTAGACACTTCAGTCTGTTCACATCCCAAAGCATAAAGTGAGAAAATGTCTACCACTTTCAGTTTCTATAATCATTCACCATTTTGGATTTCCCTCCTCATCAAATCCAACTATTTTCATCTCGTTATACAGTCTCTAAAATAACTTCTTACCTCGTTTAGCGAATGGACCAAGGCATCTTCACCAAGTGTAGCATAAATAGTAACAACTGTTAGATTCTGCCTGAAGCAACCCTGAAGTTTAGCAAGATTTTCATCACAATGTGTGAATGCACAAGAGTTAAAGCAAATGGAAATGGAATGCTTGAATGAATGAAGGAAATTTACCTGAAGGGCAATGAGCCACTCAGCCCTTGTGTCAGAGAAAATGGCAACACGGCTATCAACACTGTGCCCTAACTTGATAATTCCAGATGCAAAATTGCACACACAAGCAAACACCTCTTTATAAGTTTTCCATTCATAGTCTCCCAAGTGAACCTTCTCAAACCTTCTGCCATCACTGGATGAAACAAACTCCTTTTGCAGTAATTTTCTTGTTCCAAGAAATGGATTGTGGTTGTATTTTTCACAGGATTGCTCAAACAGATGAGCCATGGTTGGGGCTCCTTCCCAAGGAACTTCAACCAACTCCTTTTTTCGAGCATTACGCACTGCATAACCTTCCTCACCACCAACTTCTACAGCAGCACCTCCATGGTCGTTCCTCACAACCATGCCACTCATACTGTTCAGGCATTTTAACCAAGAGGAACTACTATTTTGATCAACCATTTCCCTTTGTTTGGCAAGATATTCCTCAAAGTTTATTCAGATGGAGAAATGGAGCACAACACAATCTTGATTTCCTGATTCAAATGGTGCAAGAAAGCATGCAACACAACTTTTGTTCAATGATATCACAATTAGACAACAAAATACACGATCAGTTGAATAATGTAATCAAAATGAAACACAAGAATCTCAATTGATCAAGCAATTGAATGTGATTATCCTATGAGTTTCAACTACAAACAAAAGGGACTGAATTCTTATTTTTAATAATACTTTTTTTTCACAATTGAATTCTTATTTTTAATAATATTTTTTTTTGGGATTAGAACATAATTGTTGTTATTTGAAACGTTAATTGTTGTTATTTGAGACGTTGGATTGCAACACGAAAACTTTATATAAAAAAATGATTTCAATTGAAAATCGGAAAGTGTTCCCTTTCCAACTGCCATAATCAATACTTGTATGAATGTTCTTGAGACCAAGTAAACCTTTGACCTGGACATATTCAAAGCAAGACTTGAGGTGGGAAACAAAAAAAACTTGCATCAAAACCCTGCAAGAAAAGAAAAACTCAAGAAATAAACTAGTCAATCATACAGAAAAATCAACTATTCAATTCAACCATTCAAATTCCAGAAAGTCAACTTTTCAATCATACAAAACTTCAGACAAATGAACTATTCAACCATTCAAAATTCCAGAAAATCAACTATTCAATCACACAAAATTCAGAGAAATGAACTACTCCACCATATAATACCCAATGAAGTATACTGTATTAGCCAAATTTGGAATCAAAATTCATTATGTTGGAAGAATTGGTTAGTTGCATCCAGCAGAACTCATGGTGTCTTTTAATCCTACTTGTAACCTATGAAGTTCGGACATACCTCTTAAATGGTGTGTTCACACGAACATCGATACTAGTAGGACACTTGTAAGATATGTATCAGTCTTATTCAAAAAAAATATTTGTTTGATTTCTGAAAATTTTAGTATGGTTCTATCACAATTTTAGAAAAAGAGAATGAATTAATTTTCTAAAAACTCAAATTTATTGTATAAAATTTTAATATGATTATAAAAATAAGGAATAAATCTTTTTGAATCAGTCATGAGAAGCAAACAGAAACATACTAGTACACATAAATCTTTATTGTTAATTTTATAATTCATAGTTATATAAATTATATAATATATAGATTGTGTCCCCGTAGTCTACATGTTAGGAGATTATACGATTATACATATTTGTATATTCGTATTCGTATCGTATTAGTGTTTCTGTTCGTATCTATGCTACATAGATAAAACCAACTTTTAGTTTTACTTTCACAAGTAATAAAAACTTTACTTAACTTAAAAATTACAATAAATTATTTTTTTTCAACTTTAATTGAGTTCAACTCAGAGTAAATTCCTACGTGGAATTTAAACACACATTTAAGGAAAACGTTTTTATTTTAAAAAATAATGTTGAGTTATTTAGGCATTAGTAATTAAACGTATTTATCTCTTTATTTGTTTTTCTGGTGCCCGAGGAAAGAAAAAAAATATAAATTCGTGTTTGGTTTCTTATCTTATAGAATGTCATTTACTTTTAATTTAAAAAAAATAAGTAAAAAAGTAAAGGAAAATACTTTTATGCAAAGTGAACAAATGTTCAAGGTTTAGAAAATTGAAGATTTCAGTGACAGTGACTCTTGTTTGTTTAAGAAGAAATTAGAGAAGAAATTGGGTAGAATTTTTGTATTTCTATTGTCTATTTGATTGTGATTTTTTTTAATTATAAGAAAAAAAATCCCCAAATTAGTATGAAATTGGTGAAGATATTTCTTTTCTTTTATTTTCAATTTCTGGAATTAAATCATTTTAAACATAAAAAATTAAAAATAATAATAATTAAACAAATAATAAAATAAAATATTTAATAATTGGAGTTAAGCATGCCATATTATCATTGTAAAATTTATATGATATTAATCAATTAAATTATTAATTATATAATTTTAAGATAATTATTCTAAAAACAAAAAATACTTTTATATATCTTTTATATTTTTGTTTTTCTTTAGTATCATCTTTCAATTTCTTTTTTTTTATTTCATTCTCTTATATTTGACATCTACTTCATTATATTCAGTGGTAAATCTTGACAAAAAAATTTGGGGTTAATCTCACCACTTGTAAGCTTTATTGTTGATTATATTGAATCGATTTGTTTGTACTTATTTTTAAAGGTAAGTACTTTTTTAAAAATAAGTAGACTTTTTTTACAATATTTTCCTAATCTACTGATTTAAAAAAAAATTACTTATTTTGATAACCAAATTCTATTTATTTCTTAAATAAGTAATTATTTAAAAATGAGTATTTTATGTTTAAACAAATTCATTTGTAAGAGTATAGTTCACACTAGTATCATAATTGTGATATTTCAAATATCACTTTAGCAAATTTTAGTGAAAGAAGTTAATTTGGATATACTTAAATAGATTTAAAAATAAAGCATGTTTTGAATCAAAACTTTATAGTATGACTTTCCATATAATTCTATAACTCCATTAAATTAAATGAGTGAATTAATAGAAGCAGTTATGTACATCTACCTAATCAACAAACAAAATTGAAACAATTTTTTTCATTATAATTTTAAAACCCGATTAATAATTAATTTCTTAATGGTACAGTTCTTATATCTCCTCTCTTTCATTCAATTTATATAGAAAAGAAACAAGAAAAAATTATTGATAAACTTCTTCATCTACAACTTTCTCTTATTTATTAACATCATGTTTACATGTAAAAGTGTTTAACCCTAATAAAAAATACAAATAACACAAATAAAATAGTTAAATATATATTTTTTAACATATAAAAAAAAGTTAGATAAAATTAAACATACATAAACATTACATATGTCAACACATTTTTAATCATAATTCACCCAAATAACTTATTCTTAACACTAGATGTATATTATCATAAAATATTCGTGTACCAAATAGTCTAGACATACATGAACTAGAGCTTACTAAGGAAGACTTTCAAAATTCACTCTCTATTAGAAAGAAATCTACCATTAGCAAGTAAGGTGGCAATGGCGACATCTAACTCATAAATAAGGTGTGCACTATTATAAAATCTTAAGGGACAAGGTAGAAGACCCTGCTACATAGACCACCTACCCGAAAGAAAATATTAATGAATGAATTAAGCGTGTACGTACAAATGCATATGACACAAATACTATTCACTATTTATCTAAAATGACCAAGCATAACTTAAATTTTCACACGGTCAAGACTTTATTCGACTTCTTACAACACATAAGTAATGTGCAACCAAATCTATCTCTAAATATAAATTTGTAACATTTACTGACATAAGTTTATGAAATACATAAGTTTATGAAATACATAAGTTTATGAAATACATAAACTAATGAAACAATAATACAAATGAGTATGCAGAAAATTAGAGAAGAAACAAAATTCAGTATTATCTACCCCTCTCGCCAAAAACCCACTATCAATATATGTTGTCATATGCCTCATACAAAAAAATTCAAATTTGAATTCGTTATTTCTTTCCTTACACTCTTATACACACTCATGTCTTCGAAATCAATTGACACATTGTAAGTAGGTGTTGTACTAGTTTCTCTCTCTATGTAAGATGGTACCATGACCATACACAACATTAAATGGTGGCATGCCAATGTGGTTGGGGTAATCATTATTATACCAATACTCTGCCCACTAGAATACGAAAAGTCAAGTTTAACATTTCTTACTTGGAATGGATAAGGTAGAGCACCAAAACTTCAAAATGTCCACAAATGTTGCTTCATTAGTTCATCAATGGCCAATTCTATAGTGTTAAATCTCTTAACATTCTTATTATCACAATTCTACATCATTTGTATAATGTGTTGAATATCAAATGAAAGTTGCTTAACTTCAGGGGTGAGTTCTTTTAAGAGAGTATATTTTCCTCCATGACTGATGTAAACCTTAGAAGGTTAGGAGGATCTTAATCAACTCAAAAGGTGTTAGAGAAATGAAACTTCATGATTTTATACTCATAATGGAGAAAGCATGAACCCCTATAGTGAAATTGTTGAAACAGTTGGTTCTGGAAGGGCAAGTTGAATAGAGCTTGTAGACTCTCTTTTTTAGCAAAGTAAACTATATTTTTTAGCACAAACACAACAAAGATTTATACTGGTTCACCCCAAAATGTGGGCTACGTCCAATTCTCCCTTAAGTAGACAACTTAGTAGATTTCACTAAACAAAATAATTGTTTACAATGAGTACACCAACATCTCCATATTACAAACAAGTCCACCAACTACTCCTAGTTTTACCTATCTCGTTTTTTTCTCTAAGATCAATACCACTTAAAATAACAAAGAAACACTTTCATAAAGAGCACAAATAAAGCTCACAAGGGTAAGGCTTTACACAGTGAAAAATTACAAATTTTTTCTCACCACCCGATATATTAGACGCTCTACTTAGCATATAGGAACAAATTAATTTTTTCTCAATAGATGTTGTATATGGCTTTTGTATCTTTAGCATATTATTCATTCTCTTTATATAGGCTTCAAACGATTATGGTTAATCATGCATCTTCTTAAAATTAGATCTTCATCTTTGTTGTAGTATACATTCAGAAAGGAAACTTCTTATCTAATTAATTTTTTGCATCTTAAACTTCAATCTGTTTATGGAAACATATTTAAAATATGTTGTAATAAAATTAGATTAATTAGATTCAATCATAGTTATATAAGAATGACAAACTTTTTTATTAGAAATTTATTTTGAACGTTAAGTTCAAATTGTTTCCAAACTTATATATTTTAAATATTGAAGTAAATCTTTGATTCTAAATCATTTAACAAGATTAATATGCAATTCGTTAGAACTTAATAATCATTAAAGACATATAAATCATAGTAGTTTAAAATTAGCAACTCCTAATAGGCTTAGCTTGATAGACATTCTAACACGTTAAAGACTATAAAGTCATCTAATGTGTTGAACGCCAACATAGGAATAATTATTACTGTTCTTTCTTACTTCTAGTAATCACTTCATATCTTATATTGTTTGTTATCATCAAAATCTCATAAACTACTTATATACAAAAGATCATTTAGTGGGATCTTAACTGTCTAATGTCTCAACAGAAACTCATTCAGTTTGTATTAGTTTCAATGTAAAAAAAGGTAAAAAAAAACAAAAGAAAAAATGGATTATGAAAACAGAACATGCCACCTTTAATGAAGAATCAAATGACAAGTGTATGGAGATTCGCAACTTGAGAAAGTCTCTCAAGAGAATAACAAAAGCAAGAGTAGAGAACTCTTCAAAAGGATAATTTCATTCAATCTTCAAAAGTGAATTTACAAATGAAGGAGACTCATTTTTATAGATTAGGAGGTCGACCTATGAGTGGAATGGACAAAAACACTTAGTTAACTTTGATAATCAAAAGCTAACTCCACTGAGCATGATTAGATACTTGTGATAGACACTCCCGAACGCTCTCCTTCTTCCTCGCGATAAATGTTCCCTCTTACTAGGATGTGTATACTGCTAATAAGGTTGTTCAAGATTTTCAGAATGAGAAGAGAACGAAAATTGAAAGGTTCTTTTTTATTATGGATTTGAGGTTGCAGCAACACCACCAGTAAAAGGTTGAGAGCGTCCACTTAACTATTAACATATCCTAGAAGAATATAGGGATCAAAAAGATTAAGAAGATGAAAAAGGGATGTTGGGAATTTTTTTTATTTTTTCTTAAGGGTAAAATGGAAATTTCACCACCCTTATGGTGGTGTAGGAAGAAATTATGGGAGTGCAAGAAGAAAATTCACAAAAACTCTGCTCAAAACACGATAAGAGAGTTTTGTAATTGTTGTGTAATGGATTCTTACATAAACATAAGGAAAATTTTCATGCACCTCCATTGGTTCTTCATCTCCATATAATTTTAAAAATCCAAACATACCCTTATCAGTATATGTTAGGGTTTAGGTTTTCTAGGTCACTTGTTCTTCATTTTCTAGGTGACTCGTGCTTTGTTGGAATGGTTGATTGTGGGTGCGTATGGCTGGTTGTAGTTAATGGTGGTCGTTTGTTGTTGGTGGTACTGAAGTTGGTGGTGTTAAAGGTTGTGGTGAAGTGGATGATTGAAGTGAACTTTCTTTTAGCTTTTACTTTAATCTTTTTTCACTTTTTTGTCTATTGGATTAAGCAATTTGTAACACCTCCCATTTGAAATGTACACATCAAATTGAGCAATCTGAAAGCTTGAATAGAATTTGGGATTTCATACCAGGTTGTACAATCCATTTTGTGAATTTAATTTGTAAACCAGATTGTACAATCCAGTAGACAATCTCGAACCTGATTTTAGCTTTCGAATTATCAATCTGATATATTACAAAAAGCAAACTAAATTGTACAATTCGGTATGAAATTAAAAAAAAATGTGCACTGAATTGTACAATTTGGTATGCATATCCTGGATCCGATTAAACATACCAGATTGTCCAATCCGATATATTAATAAAAATAAAGAAAACTGGATTGTATAATCTGGTATCAAAGCAACACAACAAAGAAAAAACATGGTCTAGGAGAGAATTATGATAAATAAGGATTTTTAAGAAATGGCAAAAAAGTATTTTTCACATTTATTATAGAGGTGTAGGAGGAACCGATAGAGGTGAAGGGAGAATTTGCCTTAACAATTTGAATTTTCTTCCAGAATAAACCAAAAATTCTCTCTCCACCTTCATACTTCCGCATGAACTTCCATATTAATTGTGAAAAGTAGATTTTAATCTTTTTAAAAAATTTAAATAACCATAAATGAAGCATAATCTCTCCTTTTTAAATAATATCAATTGCACCACCACACACGTTACCTTCTTTTTAACTGCAACACTTTCATTCTTCTTCAACCACAACATCTAAAAGAGTAGTTTCATTATTTGAACGTGTGTGAAAGGATTTTGACAACAATATTCATTGTATTTAATGTTTTCGATTGCGAAAATAATTTTTTTAAAAAAAAAATTATACTTCATTATTGCACTTTACAAATTTTGTACTAAATTTCGTAACTTTAAAAAAATAAAAAAATAAACTAACAAAAACGCATTCACTATTAATAAAATTTTCGCAAAATATACCGCAAACATCAATATTTATCATTAGAGCTACCACAAACATTCACCACCATTCTAAAATGTTTAAAAAAAAAATCACAATCGTGATATTATTGAAATTAAAAATAAAGATGAAAGGTGCATGGTGAATTTGCCGAAAATATATCCAAATGCTTCTGTTTTTTAATAGGTTCCCACGGCTCCAATTTTAGCTCTTGTATTTTTCTTTCTTTTTAAAAAGAATCACGTTTTTGAAAAATAAATGAAATAGTAATTTTTAAGAAAATCAAAATTATTTTAAACTGAAATTTTAATTAGTTAATAGAATACTTTATTTTAAAACAGTATTACATTTTGTGTTTTTATATTTGTAATAGAAATCTGTTTTCAATAATTAAAAAATAGTATAAAAATTGTTATTATTGTTATGCATTTAATTAATTACTTTAAGTTGATGATTTTAATTAATTTATATAACTTTATTAAATATGTGATAGTTATTAGTATTGTAAATTTATGTATATGTAAAATTAAAAGTATAAAACATTAACTTCAAAAAATACAAACAATTCAATTTTGAAAGTGTAAATTTATTATTTATCACAGGAAAACTTCTAGTTCAATTTTAAAATATTAAATTCTCGTCATTTTCTTGGTTTAGAAGGTATAACTACCACACATTCCAGAAAATTAATTTTTGAAAATACTATTATTATCCAAAAAATAAACCAAATTTAAAAAAAAAAAAAAACTAAAGTCCTTATAAATTCTTACCATCATCTCACAGATGTAGCTAGATTAATAGTATTTTAAGTACTTCTCACTTCATTGCAAAGCTTATCATTTCAAGCATTCCAAATTTACTTTTTCATTTTTTTTCAAGCATTCCTGATGGCATTTCATGAAGGTCTTCTTGAATCATGTAAGAAAAAGTGGTGCGGAAGCTATGAAGGTGTGTGAGCAAGATCCTCCTAAGAGTGGTGTTGATCTTGAAGGTGCATGAAAGGTATGATTATAGGGAGGTTCGGCCAGTCCAAGAAGATGTGAAGGAAGTGAAGTTTAGAGCCTAAAATTCTAGGGGAAGCAAAGCTTGGCACAAAATGGCAGCATAACTTTACTCACAATAAACTTGAAAATACAAGGTGTAGGCTCCTCCTTTTATAGGCTAAGGAGAACCATAATGCAACCCTAATGCTAGTCAAATGAAATGTAAAATGTGAAGCACATGAGTGCACATGGCACATGGGTGCACAAATGAGCACATGGGGAGGGGTGTGTCTAGTTTTTATGCTCACCCCCTCCATGGGCTTTCTAGACTGGCCTTGGTAAATTTAGAGGTTTTTTTAGAAACTCTAAGTTTACCTAGGGTGGTGTTTTAGGTGCCAAAATTAATTCTAAGAAAATTACAAATAAAGTTCATATGCTAATTTTGACAAAAAATTAAAGTCTACTCTACACTAGAGTTTATGGCATTTGAACATGTAAAATGACATTTGAATATGTAAAAGAACGTCTTCTTGGATCCTCTTGGCCATAACTCTATGGTTGGCCCAAATCTACCCTTTGGTGGGCTTGTGCTTGGGCCTCTTCCATCAATTCCAATTTACTGTAAGTGTAATCTCACTTCTTTTTATGGAGCGAAATCTCACTTATTATCAACTTTTTTGCTTTCAATTTCAAAAATTATTAGTAATTAAAATATATTAATACCATTTAACAACAACTTATAAATTAACTATTTATATTTAAATGCATCCATAGAAGGCCTTGATTCCTCCCCCACCTTCATTTTTCTCAACTAAGAAATACACTTTCAAGACTGAAACTCCATAATTTCTTCTGCAACCTCATTTTAAAAAATAACAAAATTAATTATTCCAAATTTAACAATTCATCAATTTTAAATTCTGAATTTCTCAGTTGTAGTGCTTGGCGTGTATTTTTGAATCCAGAAGATAACTTTCAAACTATACAACTCTACAATTCTGAATATAATATTTAATTTCAAATTATGGAATTCATAAGAATTTATTTATTCGGAAAAAAATTCCAAATTTTACAATTCAAAGATTTAATTAGACTTTTCAATAAGGTACGGATATGCAAGAAGGCAAGGGAGGTGCAGGAAGAAAACGGCCACTCCAATGTGTAAAATATTTTAGTTATTAATTATCCTAATATCTAAACCAATGTCTAATTCGGAATAAGAATTGTTATACTGCATACCAATTTATTAAAATCTATACTTACATTGAAATGTATAAAATAAGACATGGTAAGATATAACAAGAACAGAACAGCACAAACAGTTTCTCAATTGTCACATAAATGCAATTTAATTACAAGATTCATTTAAAAAAGGGAAAATGAGCTCCTAAACAAAAAACCAGGAATGGTGTGACAGCCAATCAAACAGCTTCTGAAAACACCAAGCTCTAGTAGTAGCCTCTAACTCCACAAAACTTTTTAAGAATGAATGAATGAACAAATTTAGTATCAGTGATCTCTGACTACAAAAGGAATTTAAACAAATCATGAGCCATTATGAGTCATTGTTCGTGCTGACCGTATTCCAGGATGAAAAAGGGTGTATGAATGTTAAAGGGTTGAAGAGGGCTATGAAAAACTCCAAATCTGGAATAGTAGTTAGTACCATCATCCATAAACAAAGTAATAATAAATCCAAACAAGCAAGCTGTGTATGACTTTAAATATAGATGCTTAGCGGTGGGAACCTACAAATACTTTTTCATCAAACAGATCCCCAGAAACTCTCCAAGACAAACAAATGTGGAGACTACTCCCTCCGAACTCAAAATACACAAAGCAAGGGTCATATTTTGTGGAGTTAATATAAATTAACAAATTTCAACTACCTCAATCCTTATCTTTAGCCCTAAGCACCACCATCAATATACATAATTGAGGATAATTCAGTAGAAAAAAATACTTATTTATTATATGAAAACGACAAAATATTAAATGAGCTTAACTACTATTCTTGAGAACTTTGAAACTAGTTAATTTTGTTCATATTTAAGTGCAGACAGAGGTAGCAGATAGGATATAAAATGTCTAATTGGCAACGTCATGAATTTAACTCCCCTCTGACATGAAGAAAATGTCTACCATTCGATGCTAAACGCTAAAATCTTAAGTGTCTTAGAAAAAAAAGAGTTCAGATCAGTAATCTGCCTCTCTATGATCCAATTTACGAATGCTAACATGGAATGCTGTCAAAAGAGCCCTTAGAATAGTGACATGAGAACCCTGTTCAAGACTAATTAAGATCTATCTCATGGATATGATCTAACTAGGCATGTAACTAAATCACAGCAACTGCAGCAACTAGTTTAACCTGAAAAGGTTGAGTCAACATCTTTAACATAGGCTAGCCAAACATAACTTAAGGAAAGATGGAGAACAAGTACTCTTTCAAACAAATTTCTAGTAAGTATGACCTACAATAATACACAATGACACAACTCCACCACGATTCTAACTAAATATCATATCCGGAATTGTGACAGACTAACTTGCAAACATCTGAATATCACAAAAGCACAATGTGCCTATCTAAAATCATATAGGCTGATAACTCATGGGAATCTCTAGATTGATGATGCTCAGGAAGCTCTAGACTGATGTTGTTTCTACCTTCTGTTGTCTAAGCATTAAATAAAACTGACATGCTAGTGGCTCTTCTGACTTCTAGAAAGTGGTCACCTGCAGTAAGTGCCTTGTGTCTAGAAAATGCTTAAACCTGCATGCAAATTCTACTGCAAAGCTTAGTAATCAAACTATCTTGTGTAAGGATGGTAACGACTACTGCCACCATAGCTTCCCCTACTGGGATACACTCCACCTCCAGCTCCACCATAACCAGCACCTGGGCCTGATTCATAACCCCCACCAGTGCCCGGACCACCATAGCTCCCATAGCCCCCAGCACCTCGTCCATACACACCTAACCCACTGCTGCCATAACCAGCACCAAGACCACCCATGTATGATCCGTAGCGACTAGAGTAGCCAAACGATGATTCTCCTCGAAAGCCAGCATAGCCACCAGCACCACTGCCACCATAACCCCCAAAACTACCACCAAAGTCATCTCCAGCCCCATACCCACCATAATCGCCAAGCCTACCCGCAAACCCTCCACCAAGTGACCTATAAGAACCAGGACCATACCCGCTACCGCCAAAACTTCCATAAGAATCACCAAATCCACTGAATCCATCATTGTAAGAACGTGCCCTAGAGTCACTAGCAAACGGAGCAAGAGAAGCTGGGTTTGAGGATTTCTTTGGTTCAGCCTTCTTGATCTCAACCTACAACAAAGAAGTGAGTCAACCTAGGTTTATTTATAAGCACAATTTTATTTTGCCTGGGTTGCACGAACAAATAATAAACCTGAAGCAACACCACTCTCTCCAGCAATAGCAATAATTTAGTAACAGAAGCATGCATTCACACAATAAATTATCTAGAAGCAAAATTCTTTCAGAACAAAATCTTTTGCCGTTATAACAGACCACCTACCTCCTCTTCACAACTAGCACATCCATTTTTAAACACGTGAAATAAAACACTCACCTGAGTACCAGCCATATCAATCATGCTCCCATCTTCCAAAATATTATCCACAACCTTTTCACTATCAAAAACTATAAAGCCAAACCCCCTTGATCGCTTTGTAGTGTGGTCCCGTATAATCTCATGCTCTACCACCTTCCCATAGTTGGAGAAGAAGTTCTTGAACTCATCTGCAATCCACACACCAAATATAAATCAAAACACACAATAAGTTCCACAGATCCAATAAAGATGTAAACACCTTGTTCATCCAAGTTTAATTCCACACCAGACACATCACTCCTCAAGAAAATAAAACTCTCACCCAAGTCCCTGCAAAACTAATAAAATCATTCACGTTCATTGTTTATTCCAGAGACCAGAGTGCCATGTGCTTAAATTCTAACATGGCTAATATTTGTCATATTCAGTGCTTAATTTCTAGTATTGCCAAAAACATTAGTGTATTAAGACTTTTTGTCACGGGTTGAATTCGGTCTGGTCAAAATTAGGGTTGATCTCTTTTTTTCTTCAAAAAAACGAAATGACAACAAATAATAAATAGTAAAGTAATTATTTTTATTATCTTACTAACATCTTCTCCATTATTCTAACATGACTAAGTGTATATGAGTCAGTTTTACCCAAATCCCTCTTTCCGAGGCACGTTCAAACTCTGTTCTCACATTTCATTGCCGTTAACGGAGCTGAAAGTGAATTCAAACCAAACACAACATTTGTATGTAACCTTCAGTGCAAAATTCATGAAGAACATTTGTGATTAAAAGTAGGGTTTCCCCACACTTTTCTTATCTAAAACAACCTAAACATGAATAATGGATAAATAAAGTGATAATTATTATTATGTGAACGAGAATTGGACCTTCGGATACTGATGTTGGAATACCGCCGACGAAGATCTTCTTGGTTTTGAAGTCATTAGCCTGCGACGAACCCTTGGGAATTGTCCTCTTGATCTCGACCTGGAAGGAGCAAAACGCCAGAAAGGGATCAAAAAGGTGGGTTAAAAAGTTCAAAACGCAGGAAAAGAGCGAAGAAAATAGAGTACCTGCTTGCCGTTGATGATGTGGTTGTCCTGAATGACTTGATCAACGACGGAGGGATCCGCGTAGGTGATGAACCCGAAGCCCCTGGGTCGACCCGTTTGACGGTCTTTCATGATAACGGAGTCCGTTATCTCGCCGTACTTCTCGAAGTACTTTACAAACGTCTCTGATAAGAAAAAGCAAATCGAATCAGAGAAAATTAACAAAGCGGATCAAAGAAAATCAACATAACTCTGATAGAAATTAAGAAATTGAATAAAAGAATATCAACGAATAAAAGAAACCGCGTGGCTTTTAAGACCTAGGGTGGTGTCTTTGGCTAACCCTCCGATGAAGATTTTCCTGCAGAGAAAGGAGAAAGTGATAATAGAAGCTTGAAAATGAAGGAGAATGAGAAAGAAAGGTGAAGGAAACAAACCCGGGACTGGCGCCGTCGCCGGAGTGAGGGTTGTCGGATTTTCTAGAAGCCATTGTTGCAGATCGAAATCTGCAATGTGCGGAGAGCTATGAAGAGAAAACAGAGCCAAGACAAAAAGAGAGACAGAGGACTCGCTAGGTTTTCGGAGAACCTTTGTGTGAGTTGTACTCGTGGGCTGTGCTTCGGTTTCTTTCTTTCAAACATTTGGGCTTTGTCACATCCATTCACACTATACTTATAACATTACTTTTTACATTCCCATAAATTCTTCCCGTACCCGAAGATTTGAAAATGTTCACGCATATTGGTAGTTTGTGTTCTTGAAACTTCACTAAGGAGATGGTGGTGTTGAAAGCTAGATTTTGACACATCATTTCAACTAGGCTCATTCTCCTTGCAACATATCAATTTTGATAATTTTGATATGCACCCAAAACTTGCATATGAAAAGTTTGTTTTGCCCTTATTTAAAACACTTCTTAGGATTCATTGAGGCATTGAATCCTCATGGTTGAGCACGACTGTGGCGCAAGGAGAAGGAGTTGTCGATGGGAAAGAAGTGTGCACCGCAAAAGGCAACGTTTGGTTGGTTGTGCTCATTGAAGAATAAGGTAAGTTTTTCGTGAAATGGGTGACTTCCAGATATATATCCGAATGTGGTTTTTGAAATTCGGATGGGGAAATCTGAAGGTCTTCTGGATGTTGTTGTACGGAAGAACAAAGAAGAAGTGGTGGCTTCTGGATTTGGATATCCGTAAATGTCCCGGATATGGTAATCTAAAAGTCATTTATGTAGTGTGTGCGCGTTTTTTTTTTTTTTAATTTGAGACCATTTCATGAAATGCTTAGGAACATGGTGAGGACTAGAGGAGGAGGACCTTCTAATATGGATCGTGTGCGACCAACTGCATTTATGAGAAGGAAGCATGATGGTCCTAGTAATTTAGTTGCAAATGAGAAGAAGTGGAAATTGATGATGAAAGTTATCTAGAAGGGCCAGTGGAAAGTCATTACTAATTAATTATGAAGATCATGTGACGAGACAATTATGGGATGTTTTGGTAAGTAATGAACATTAATTGAGTGTGTTATTTATGTATTTGTTGATTATTGTAGGATCGTGGTGAACTTAAGGTCGTTTTTCATGGGAGAAAGGTGAATAAGTTAGGAGCACCACATGACGCATAGAGGCTGCAGTAGACATGTTTGGGTTAGGTGGTCTCATTCATGCAAGTTATGAGAATTTAGACAGATGATTGTTTTGTGCATTCGTAGAGAAGTGGCATGCAAAGACAAACACATTTCATTTACCTATTGGGGAGATGACCATCACTCTTGATGATGTGTCAAATTTGTTGCATTTGCCCATTGTTTGGCAATTTTATACACACCAAACCTTAGATGCAGATAGGGCGAATGACTTGTTGGTAGAATCCCTACATGTTGACCATGGAGTTGCAGCTTAAGAGACACGACACTGCTTGGGAGCTAATGTGCACCTCAGTTGGTAGAGAGATGTGTACGAGGACGCATGCTCAAGGACGCAATGGACTATAGCTGTCAGAATTTATTTGCTTCACCTTGTTGGTTGCACTTATTTGCTCAACGTGATCTCCATCAGTATGGATATGTGCAGATGATCCCTCGGCACCCATCTGTAGTTAAAGATGGTGACCTCACTACAAATGAAATGGATCGGTGATGGTTACATTTCAATGATTATGTCATACAGGATATAATACATTCAACAATATATGGAGTGATTTTGATCGATATCACATTCATATTTCTTTGACATGCCTGAGGATGATCGTCTAGGAGTCATACCCTCATAAGCATTTTCCCCCACAAACCAGTTACAACGCATCCTCAAGAGACATATCTTGAACATCCTGCTCTGGTATGTATGAACCATTAATAATTTATTGATTTGTGTTGATTTATGTTTAATATTATAACATTCATGGTTGTAGGGTATTTGTCGTAAAATTACACAGACATTGCAACCATTACTTAATCACGGTGATTTGGTGGAGGGAAGCATTGTGTGGAAATGAATACAAGGAACCTTGATGTTAACATGAGGAGCGATGAATGATAGAGTTGTGTACGTTAGGAGGTGTTCACGTATGAATGATTGATTTATTCAAAAATGTATTAGGGAAATTGTAATTGTTGTAATATTTTCATTTGTGAACGTTCTTGTTTGAACTTTAACAAATACTTACTTTTGTTTTAATGTCAGTAGGTTTATGCTTAAGTGTATTTGGTGCGTGGTTTTGTTTATATTCTTTAAATTGGTTTAGGGTTTTAAATTTTGTCCATTGAAAATACCAAAATTCATGACATTGTGAAATTTGTACTCCTTATTAAGAAATATGGTTTCTAGATATGGAAATTCGTAGGAAATGATGTGCGTTCCAGATATGCAAATTCGGAAGCATTGTAATGGCTTCCGGATAATGGAATCCATAGGCATACTTGTGGTTCTGGATAATAATATCCCTAGGCAACAATGTGGGTTATGGATAGTATTATCCGTAAGCAATGTTGTGTATTCCAAATAGTGATATCCATACTTAGGCAATGATAAGCATTGTAATGAACATTATTTGTAATGATTCTTTAAACTTCATTTGTCATATACTTATTCTAAATCGAAAAAATCTTTAAACATCAAAATGAAATTTACAAATGTTATAATTATAAGCACATATCATTACAAATGTTGTGATGTGAGTTGATTTTAGGATTGTTCATTTAGGTGACACTTTAATTTATGATTAAGATTTTTAAGCAATTAAGAGTGAGAACCTAAGGAAAATCCCCACATGCCATTATATTCTGACGCTCAGGTCGATTTATGTTTTAGTAAAGGGTGTTAGTTCAGGATCAAAATTATATATCTTACGGTGTTTATATATTTATAGTGGTAGTGTTGGCATTCAGTTGTACAAATGGTTAAATTAGGCTCAATATAATTCAATTGTCCATTAATCACGATGTGTAAGTGTTTCACTACAAGAAAAATCATTTTAGCTGTCAACAAAAAGTGAGGGTTATAAAAAGAAGTCACTAGCAAGGGTGAAGTCTACTCAAGTTGAACACAAAAATAAATGTCAAATATTGTGTCCACAATTGAGACCTTTAACTCACACTTAAAAATTATTAAAATAATAATAATAATAATAATAATAAGTTAGCATCTATAACGGGGACACAAAATAGATGCAATGAAAAAAATTAAGTGATATAATAAACTTGAGTCTAGAATGAAAACACAAAGTGAATGCAAGTTAAAAATTATTAAAATAATAATAATAAGTGCGTATAGAATGGAGATACAAAATAGATGCAATCAAAAAATAAGTTGCAGAATGATATTGTGTCCAGGATGGGGATACAAAGTGGATGTAAGTTAATATTTTATTACATTTAACATAGATCTAGGCGACACTAATATTTGTTTTCTAGGTAGTGTCCCCAATGGCGACAATTTACTCACATTTGCTTTCTCACGTAGTGTCCCCAACAGTGACGCTAAATTTAATTATTGTTAGAGATCCCATGTCGACTAGAGATTAAGACATTTCATAGTATGTTAATGGGTGCAAACCTCACCTTATAAGCTGAATTTATGAGGTTGAGTTAGGTTTAAAGTCTACTTCTTAATATAGTATCAGAGTCATTTCGAGCTTATCCTAACAATTGTTTGTTGGGCTTATCGAGTCACCTACTATCAGTCCGTTATCGGACCACCCATAATATATAGTCTCACACATATAAGTGGGTGCAAACATCACCTTATAAGTCGATTTTATGAGGTTGAGTTAGGCTTAAAATTCATTCGTAATAATTATTTAATTTTATATTCATTTTAGTGTCCCCCAAACCTACGTTATAGTTAAATAATATATTTTTCTTTATGTAGGCTTAGCCAACACTACCTCGTAAATTTGTGTCTCATTGGAGGTCGTCTCTAATGCATAGCCACCAAAAGATTAACTTTCATTTCTATTGGGACAGTAAGCCCACACTAGTCCCATGTAGCGTCTTTTTTTTTGCATTTTGCGTCGCGTATTTGGGGAATCTATCATCATTATTTCTTATAATGTTTATTGTACAATGATTCTTAATGATCTCGTTAATTCTTTCGCGTATCTAGAAGGAGGTTTGTGTGGACTGTCAAGATATCAAGTAGTCGGATAGGTCTTGATATTCGATACCTCAACAGTACAAGATCCATCAAAATAGATGTGGAATCATGGTTCATGGAGCCATGGTTTCTTGTCATTTTTAATGATAAAGATGTTATGTGTTTGTGTACAAAGGAATTTTAACATCTTTATGTATAATCTTTTTATTAAAGAAATTAAGTTTTTGTTATCATTTGAACTTATTAATATACTTTTAATTTTAAATCACACACGTATGGATATACATTATATGTAAGATATAATTTAATATTTTAAATAACTATTTTTAAAAAATTATTTCTTGAAAAGTATATAAATATTTTCAATAATATACATAATTAAGTAAATATATTTTAATTATTTTCAATATTCATTATTTATAGAGATAATGTAATATTTCAGTTTAACATGACTAATAAATATTCAACAAACATAAAAGATATATAAAGTGAGATTTGCATTCGTTTATATATTGTAAAACATTCTTATATCGAGTTGATGTGATATCTCTAACACACTTCTTCAAGTTAAAACCTGCCAACTTGTATATAATAATGCTATGTGTAGCGATCCGATAACAAATGATCCGATAAACCTAACAAACTTTAGTTATAATAACCTTTATATGACTATGATACCATGTTTTGGTTATAATAAACTTTATATGATTATGATACCATGTTAACTTAATCTTATAAAATCATTTCACACCTGTTTATATACTGTAAAATAAAATGTTTGTATATTCAGTGAATGTGTGATTTCAAAAAAAAATAAAAAAAATAGTTACCAAAGATACTAATTAATGACATCTGTTTTTAATTGAAACAAGTCAAACCACGATTGAACTCAACTTACGTTTTGGCAAATTAAGTTGAACTTATAACTGAAAAACAAACATGTCTTAATTTCTTTGATCGAAACAAAAATGATGGAATTAGGGTTTTAGCAAAGAGTTAAAATTGTTTGAGAAGTGAGCATGCAGAGAACACCAAAAGCGTTATTACCCAGGAAAAATCAAAACCCTACAAATTTCATGTTAGCATGATCTAACAAAACGGGGAAATGTCCATCAATAATAATGTCACTCATGTGATAGATACTCAGAGTTATGCCCCACAGAATTAATTGATTACTTTTATTACTATTATTATTATTATTTTATATTTTAAACATTATTTTCATCGTGTAAATGCATGAATGGATCCTGAGAAAATTAGTATAAGCCTTCTTATTTCTCTTGTATTGTTCTCATTGTTTCCACATTATTAGTCAATGTCAACTCATGCAAATTAATGAAGCAAAAATTAGTTCGTGTCTTTCATTCACAAATTTACGTTGATTACGCTAAATCATTTTGTTCCGATACCAATAACTATTTGAAAATTACAAAATACTGGATAATTGTTAAATTGATGTGAAATGGTAAAATATATTCATATTATAAAGCATTTTAAATTGATGTGAAATGGTATAAAATATATTCATATCATAAAGTATTTTAATTTGGTGTGAAGAAACTACTCCATAACATACGCTACTTTAATTCTAACCACTTTACATGTTTTAGGAAATTTATTTTACGTTTAATTGTTGTTTTCTAATTTTTGAATTTTTTTAATTGATTAACTTTCTCTATTTTAAAAATTAACTGAAATGTTTTATCTCTAGGCAAAATTCTTTTCTCTGAAGTCTTTAAATTTGTATTTCCCATTTTAAACAACCAAGAGCTTGTAATAATGAATTTAAGATTAAATAAATAATAAACGAAGACCACTTTATTGCTATTTGTGAAAATAATTTTTCATATATATAAATAAGGATACATAAAGATATTGTTTTAAGAGTTTAGATTGGAGGTGATATTTTAATATTTTATATGATATTTTTTTACTTATTAGTTTATATATTTTTTATGTCTCCTCTTGAAAAAAAAATCTAACAATGAGTATTAAAGGAAAAATTATTTTGGTGATCAACTCATTTTTTTTATCAAATAAATTATTATTATTTTTCTATTTTAAGGAATCTGTCTCTACCAATATATAAGTAAAAAAAATCCAACATAATAAGTTTTGAGTTGAAGATATATCTCTCCCCAATGTTTCTTTCTAATGGAATATATAATATGTATGCTAAAATTTTATTAAATAACATAATTTAAAATAAATAAAAAATAGTTAAAAAAATAAAATAAATATTTTGTTTCTTTTAAAGGGCAATAAAAAAAATCTGAAGTGTGGTGCAATGCAAACAGGTACTCGGAAATGAAGCGACAGTTTATGGATAAACAATGGGCAAGAAGTGGCACTTAGAGAGTTAGATTTAGTGGGGGAAGCACCACTACAAGTTACATAATCTTTTACAAAATAAACCAACTGTTTCTTTAGATAAGGCATTCATTTATATTTTTTTTCCACAATTTCAAAAGCAAACCAAATCATGCCCACTCAATCCACAATCACAATCAAGACACATGTGACATCCAACATCAACATCACAATAATTATATATTTTTTAAAAATAAATAAATTTCACTTTATTTTAATTTTATAAAACTGATTTATATATCTCGATTTTATTTCAATTTTATAAAACTGATTTATATATCTCGATATTTTATTTCTAATTCATGTGTAATTGATTTTATTTCTAGTTCATGTATAATCTTTAGTACATCTCCTTCATATCAAAATAGTTCATATTGGTAATTTGTTTCGTGTGTGAAACTAAATTTGATGAATGACATAATAACAAATAACATGATAAATCTAATACATGTTCGTTAAGATAAATTAAAAATTATTTTAATAACATATTAAGAAATATATTTTAAGCCTATTAAGAAATGAAATTTAAGTTTAATTTAACCTTATAAAACGACTTATAAGGTGATGTTTGCACTCATTTATATATTATAAAATGCCATAATTTTTAGTTGATGTGAAATTTCCAATATACCTTCACATCGATACTGCCAATTCGTACGTGAGACTATATATTTATGGGTACTCCGATAACGACCTGATTATGGATAAACTGATAAACCCAACAAACTCTTGTTATGATAAACTCAAGATGACTATGTATTAAGAATTATACTTCAAACTTAATTTAACTTTATAAAATCGTCTTATAAGATAAAATTTATAACTAATAATAAATAATGGATGTAGAATTTTTAACAAAGTTAAAGATGAAATTTATATTCACTTACTTATATATATGTTTTTAATTTGTAAATCTCCAACATTTTTTCAAGGTTCACCGTAACCCTATTTCATTTCCATGCTATTCACACATTCATGTCACTTCCTGCAGTATTTTTTTAAAAAAATATTTTTTATTCACAGCCACCACTTTGATCTTTAAACGTGCAGAAAACCACGTTTTTCGCTTTCTTTTTAGAAGATCAAATTAGTCTCTATGTAAATAATTCAATTAATTTTCAGCATAGAGTTCAATAATATTGAATTTACTATCAATTTGATTTTTCAATTATATTTTAGTCACGATTTACTTCCTCAAAAAACTTAAGAATGAGACGTATTGTATAATTTTGAAGCTGGGTTGATAAAGAATTATTATGATAAAAATAGAATAATTCTTAAAAGTAGATTTTAAGTCAAATTTAATATTAAGAAATTAATTTCAAGATAAATTTTATATTCATTTATATTATATTGAAATTGTCAAACTCTTTACATCAAAATTTTATAATTTTAAGATTTTATAATTTTAAGATATAAAATCTTCTAAAATTGATTTATAAAATAAAATTAGTAATAATTTATATAATATAAATTTATCTTTCGTGTAATTGATGTGGAATTTTCAACAACAATATAATTTTTTTTATAATATTATTTTAATATTATATAATTTAATGCAAATAATAGCATTATTTACAGTGAAATGATATATTTTTAATAAGTATTACAAACACTGGCGGTATTCTATGATCTATTCAAAATGAGTTTTTCTGAAACAATCACTTTTTTTAACTTGTCTAAGAGTGAACACATGTATCGATAGCAAATTACATATAATTCAAGAGGGTTTGTAAAATGTGTAAAATCAAGAGAATTAAAGAAAGCTTATTTTAATTTCTGTGATAAAAAAACTAAAACTTATGTGAATATTAAGGGATCAGAAGCTGAGAATCTGTCAAATAATAGGCCCAAAAATATGAAATTAGTTAATAAATTAATATAAAACTAGTCAATAAATCAATACAAAATTAGTCAATAAATTAATATGAAATTAGTGAATAAATTAACAGTACACGTGGAACTGACCATGATATTTTTCTTTTTAAAGAACCGACTATGGTATTTGATGTGTAAGTTTAATTTGATTATTCATTTGTATAACAGGTTTATGTAATAAAAGAAAAAAGTTAAATTACCGATAGATTTGATAATTATTTAATAACTTTTAATCAGGGTTTAATTTTTTAAGATGTAAAAAAGATAAAAATATTGACTATAGTAGTTGTATTTAAGAAGTTTAGTTATTATACAATAATGATAGAAGACTTTGTTAGAAGATATTGGATAGAGAAGTACGTTAATTAAAGTAGGCAGCAACTAATATAATACTAATAACCATATAATTAGAAAAATATTATGCAAATTAAATCATAATTAGGCAAGTGATTGATGTGGGTACCAAACCAAGCAAACCAAGCACCACAAATGCTTAAAAAGCCAACTCATAAGTAAAATATAAAATAAAATGAAACAAAATAAGATAAAAAGATAGTGAAAAAGTTAACATCTAACAAACCCATTTGCCCACTTCACCCAACATGTGATGCACTTTTAGCAAAGTTCAACCTTCCAATCACTATGTATTCATTATTATGTTATCATGTACCACTTTAATACAAATATAAGTAATAATAAACATTTTTTTTTTCATATTTCATCTCATCTTTTGTTCTTTTAATCTTAACAAAATCTCTAACTTTTTAATAATTCTTTTTAATTAAAAAAAAGTATCTTACAAATTTCAATGGAATTTGTTCTTATAATAAGATACATAAAAAAGATAGAACTTAAAAAGTTAATCATGTAGAAATTTAATAAATTAAACAAGTTTTTATATCTTTAGTAAGTTATTTATTGGATCCAAGAGAAACAAATGAGATATTCCATATAAATAAATGTATCAAGTTTTTTTACATTAAAAAAAGAGAAAGATCATATAACAATCACAGACACACAGGTGGATTGAGAAAGTGCAGGGAGAGAAATATAATAATATTAATAATAGCTGTTTTATTTATTTATTAATTATATTTTGTGAGGGGAGGGAGAGGAAAAAGGGAAAGCCCAACCTTTTCCTTTCATTGAGAAAAGGACATGGCCCCACTTGCATTATATTTTTTTCCTCTTTGGTTTGCACTTTTTATCACCTTTGCTTATGTCACATTACCTACACACTCTCTCTCTCTCTCTCTCTCACACACACACACACCATTTGCATTATTCTTCTTTTCTTTTCATATCTCATCTACATTTATCCATCTTCTATCTTCCTATTCCTTTCTATCTCCACTTCTCAACACACCACACCACACCAGTCTTGCCAGAGCAGAAGCCAGAAGAGAGGAGAGAGAAACACACACAAAAAGTAAGAGAGAGAAAGGCCCTTTTGTTCTCTTCAAAAAGTTCAGCAGCTTCTACTTCCAGGACTCTTTCTTTGCTTTTAAGTTTTGCATACAAATAATTTTTTTTTTCTTTTTTTCTGAAAAAGCCACACCCTTTTGCTTACTGATCTTGTTCTCTTTGTCTTCCTTGCCGTCAGGTAAATTTTCCTGCCTTCTGCTTTCTCATATCTCGTCAAAACCCACGTTTCTGTTCTGTGAATTTTTTTAAAGTTCATGTTTTTCTGGGCATGGCAGTGAAAAAGTTGAGAATTTTGAGAGACTGGTAATTGGTTTGGTATGTTGTGATTGGATTAGATGCGTTATTCTTGTTGTCTTTGATTCTCCTTTTGTTTTTCTGTTTATTTGGGTATATGATTCTTTGCTAGTTTAATCATGTTTCTGGATTTTTTAGTTATTTATTGCTATTCTTTTGAAAGAATCACTTTCTATTGTAAAATTTTGTGATGAAGGTGAAAATATTTTCTCCAATTTGTTAGAATATATTTTTCCTGTGTCACATCAAATCCTTAATATAAATCAGACAGTACATGCTTTCATTGCTTTTGATCTGTTTTTTAGTTTTTTGGTGTTGGCTGCAAGTTTTCATAATATTGGTCTAGTAAATTACCTTCCATAGCATCTATACCGTTGCTCAGATTCTTCAGAATGGGCAGCGGTATTCCCATTTTCGTTTTCCTTACATCACTATGTATCTATCTGTTCTTATTAACATGTTAAAATTTTGTTTCTTGGTAGCTGCTGAATTTACAGCATTAAAATTCTGTTTTCTTTGTCATATTATCTAATGGCTTCTACATTATGTGTCTTAATTCAGCTTCCGCATCTTCAGACAGGGAGAACTTCTGTTTTTTCAGAGTATATCTTGGTCTGTCAAGACTGTTACTAGGTGGAGATTCCTTGATTTATTCCAAGGGGCAAGAGAAAAAAAGTGTAAAGATGGGTTATATATGTGATTTTTGTGGAGACCAGAGATCCATGGTGTACTGCCGCTCTGATGCTGCCTACTTATGTTTGTCTTGTGATCGGAATGTTCATTCGGCTAATGCCCTTTCCAGGCGTCATTCACGCACCCTTTTGTGTGAGAGATGCAATTCACAACCTGCCTTTGTGAGGTGTGTTGAAGAGAAAATTTCACTGTGTCAGAATTGTGATTGGTTGGGTCATGGAGTCTCTACATCTTCAACACATAAGAGACAAGCAATCAGTTGCTACTCTGGTTGCCCTTCAGCGGCGGAACTGTCTTCAATATGGTCCTTTGTGCTGGATATCCCTTCCATTAGAGAGTCTACATGTGAGCAAGAACTAGGCTTAATGAGTATTAATGAGAACAACAAGAGTGTTGGAGTTCTACCTGAAAATGGGAATGTGTCTGGTTCAGATCAAGTTACTGATCTACCTTCTTTGGACAAGTCTTTGGTTGGTACATCTTCAGTACCCGAGTCAAGCTCCAAACCTCCAGCTGGACCTGCCAATGAATGTCTGCCAAAGGTATAGTTGGATGTCATCATCATTGTCTTCATGAATAACACCACCAGCACTAGGTGTATTGTACTTTCTAATAGCAGCACAGGAAATGAAACTGCAATTTTGAAAGGGATTAGTTAGTGCTCAGTCTTAATTTGTTTGATGGAATCATTTTTTTTGTTTTCCATGTAGCATCCTCAAGAGCAATGTAAAAATTATGTGCTGTATAATTCCTTTGGTTCAATTCTCAAGCTTTGTGGTTGTTTCATTTTCTATACAGCTACTTGCTTTCGTTACTTTATTGTTTCTTGGTCTAAGGCATGTTTTGGTTTTGCAAAACTAATAGTTTCCCTAATTTATTGGTACCTTGAAGTTGAATTGAAAACAAAAGCAGACATATTCCTGTCATCACTAGATTAGCTTAGTTAAAGGACCATCATGTATGGTTTTTTCAATTTATGTCTTGTTTACTGAAATGAGTTAACACAACTTTAATGTTATACGTTGAAATTCTGATAGTTTCATCATATTACATTGCTAATATCTCATTTTCAATACGCAGTTGTACTGTCCTGCTGCAAAATGCCCTGCATTATGTGAAGATGATAATCTATATGATGATTTTGACATGGATGAAATGGATCTAAATCTTGAGAACTATGAAGAACTTTTTGGTGTGGCCCTCAGTCATTCCGAAGAGCTATTTGAAAATGGTGGATTTAATAGTTTGTTTGGGACAAAAGACATGTCTGCAGGAGATTCCAGTTGTCAGGATGCCATTGCTGCCGAGGTGCTAAATGCTCCCCATCTCTTTTGTCTGTGATAATCATGGCTTGTTTTACTATTGGGGCATCACATGTTATGTTCTGTATACTTTATACGATGATGTTCTTGTGTATTCACCATTGTGCATTTTCTTTTCTCCTTGACCATGTGGTTATTTTAACATGAGAAAATTACACTGACACTCCCTGAGATTTTCTCGAATTACATTGGTACCCCAGTTTTTCTTAAGATTCTACACAAATCTCCCATTTGCTTTTGTTAGATATAACTTCCAATGTAATGGGCTTAGCCCATACTTTTTGTATGATTAATCTCTATATAAACATAACCCTATGTGTTTATTATACCCAAAAGATTTATCCTATATTTCTTTTCCTTTATTTTAATAGTTTTATAAACGTTACATTACATTGTCACCCCTTCATCCATTACATGTGCACCCCTATAAATTTTAAAAGCTTTACACTTATACCCTATGATAAGGGAGGCCTTTGTAATAGTGAGAAAAGCAGGGGGTGTAAGTGTAATTTAAGAAAATCTTAAAAGATGTTGTTGTAATTTACTCTTATAATTGTTCCTAACAGGGATTTTTAGGCAAGTTGCATTACTGTGATTTTAATTAGCTTTGAACTATTATTTGATCAAGAGTTTATTGGTGTGTATGATTCTATTTTTGTTTTTATGTTCTTCAAAACTATTCTGCAAAATAGCTTTTGAAAACTGTTTTTAAGAATGATAGGGAACACAAATTTTGTTCGATCAAGTGATTTCAAAAACAGATTTGAAATGTTAGCATTTATGATACAATGCTAGTGCTTGATCAAGTGTAATTATGTTATGTGATGGCTATTAAGCTATAAGATAGCAACTAATTTCCCTCTCGATGCCATTTGTTAGCTTCTAATTACCCCTTTGATTACTTCATTCTTTGAGTATTGTAATCAAGCTATAAATCAAGTAAGCAGCCCACTGTGGCTGCATCGAAATTTCTCTCAACAATTTTCTTTCAACAGACACAAGCATTTGTTAACTTTATAATTCTTCTGAAAATTGATCAAACTAATAATTGCAAACTTAGACATTAATCTGTTAGCCTCCACCTTAAGCTTTAGGAGGGTTGGTCGATGACAAAAACATTCAAAGTGCTGATGACAAAAAAAATATTTGCATAATGTTAAAGAAGTAAACACAGAATATAATTTTATTTTCATTCCTTAAATCTATGATACTTGTTTGAAGAGTCACATATACCTAGTTAACCTTCTTATGGTACATGCATTCAAGTGTTAAGAATGAGATGTTCACTGTACAGTGTGAGTGATGCATGATTGCATTGTGTTAGTTGCACTGGACATAGCATTTTAATTTCTTCTCTGGGGGGTTGTGTTGGTTAACATTTCTTTCATGCCATACTTATTTTCAGATCTAACTTTATGTCCAGGGGTCATCGGTTGGACTGGTCAATGCTACACAACCGGCTTGCAGCAACGCAGCATCTGCAGATTCCATTTTGAGTACTAAAACCGAACCGGTTCTTTGTTTGACGGGGAGGCAAGCTCAATCAAACCTTTCTTTTTCTGGCATTACCGGAGAGAGTAGTGCTGCAGACTATCAAGACTGTGGGGCTTCTTCCATGCTTCTCAGGGGAGAACCTCCTTGGTTTGCTCCTTGTCCTGAGAATTCCTTGCAATCTGCCAACCGCAGCAATGCTGTCTTGCGCTACAAGGAAAAGAAGAAGGCACGAAAGTAAGTGATTGTGACAATCCTTTTGAAATTCGATTTCGTAGAGGCCTCAATTTGCTTTGTTTTTCATAGAAGAGAAGCAATGTTGGTTAAAGACATTGGCAGCTGAAAGATTTGTTTTAGGATCTGCTTGGATGAATTTCTCCATAATCTCCTTCTAAGAAAAAAGATTAGTAGAAAAATTGAAATTAACTTCTGTATAAGCTAAGCTAAAGTTAGCTTATGCATGAGCTAGTTTGTAGAAACTACCGCATATAGCTTCTCAAACTTTTTAGTTTTCAATTTCTGCATAAACTATTTTTTGCTTATGAAGTTATAGAGGATCTCGTCCAAACATATCTATTTCAAAACTTCAAAACATGTTTTCTCTAAAGTTGATTGAACATCCTTTCTCATCATCTCATTAGGTTCGAAAAACAAGTGCGGTATGCCTCTCGCAAGGCAAGGGCCGATGTCAGAAGGCGGGTGAAGGGCCGGTTTGTGAAAGCCGGTGACGTCTACGATTATGACCCTTTGAGCACAACCAGAAGCTACTGAGAGTACAACTTTTAACCATGTTTTATAAAAGGAAACAGTCATATAGTTGCAAAAGAAAAACAGTTTCCAGAAAAAAATGGATGAAATTTGATGCATTCTTTGTCCCTTGAATGACAAGCTGTCTGATTTTATCACAGGAGGGGAGGTCTTGATGTTCTTCAAGGAGGAAAAAGGCTTTGTGTTCTCCATCTGTGTAAGCTCAGTATCTGGAGCTGAATCTCTGTCCTTCAGTGTGAAGGATGTTCCAAGTTGTGATGTTATCACAAAGTGCCCTCCTCAGGCAATGTGTCAAGCTTGGCAATTTGGGCTGCATAATTCTTTTTCAAGAATTCAAAAGCCTTCTAATCTGATTTCTTTGGCCTTAACCATACTTGAATGTTTGTGATGTGATGATTGATGTAAACTTCCCTCTGCTATAGTCACGAGTAGAAGCCTGAGATGGCATCATAAGTGGCTCAATTCAACAGTTCCAGATAAACAAACCAGAAAGATTGTAAATTGTAATATTTGGCCTCTTCTTGGCTTTGACATGTATAGCACACAATTTAGATGTATAATTTTGCCAACTCTTTTGATGTAATTAGACAAAATTGTATATTCAATGTCCCATGTATAGAATAGGATACTATGCATGTTGATGCCACCCCTATATTCTATTGGACATGTACCAATACAAGTTTTGTTTGTGACTCTTTGTAATTTATTTTATGCATTTTTTTGGACGAGTTGTTTTTTTTTTTAAACTTCATAAAATTGAAATTAGAACTTAAGTATAAATTCAATTTGGAAAGGTTCTTTCATTTAGTTTTTTTAAAATAAGCATAAAAAGGTTCTTTCTTTATCACACCTTTCAAATTGAGATCAAATGTTTCTTTTTTTCATTTTTTTAATTTCTTAAAAAAGTAAACAGTTATCTTAGAAATAATTTTGTTAAGATAAAAATAAAAACTAAATTTAATGAATACTCTTTTCCCCACTAATTTTTTATAAGTAAGAAATTTATAAACTCTTGTACTCTTTGGGATTTTTTTTTCTTCTATAATTTTCTTCTACTTTACAACAAATATGAAAATTTTAGATTGTAAAATCTGAAAATCGCTTTTTTTATATGAATAAAAACTTTTGATTACATATTCTGAATTTATGTATTGTGTATTTTATATTTTTATTTTCAAATTGTGCAATCTTAGTGTTATTTTATTTTTTATAACAAATTTCAAATTGTAAAATTCTGAAGTTTTTTACTTTGAGATTGTGCATGAATTATGTAATTTTAGATTCTTTCGAATGGTATAATTTAAAAGTTATTTTTTATTAGAGACTTTTTATGTAAAAATAACTCTTAAATTGTATAATTTTAAAATAATTTTTTCATGAAAAAACTTTTGAATTCTGCAATCTAAACACTGTTTTCACTTCCAAAATATGTAATATAAAATTTGCTGACTTTTGGATGGTATAATTAAAATTTTTTATTGACTTAGATTGTAAAATACATAAGCCATTTTTTATCTTTAAATTATATAATTTAGAAGTATTTTTTTTTTAAATTATGCAATTTGGGAGTATTTTTTACTTCTAAATTTCACAATTAAAAAATATTTTTATCGTAAAAAAACTTTCAATTAGATAATAATAAAATTGTATTTTTATATGAAAAAATTATGAATTGCACCATTGCACAGTCATTTTTAACTTCTGAACTTTTTTAGATTACACATTTTGATTTTTTTTATAAATAATTTATAAATTTTACAATCCAAAACACTTTTTATATTTTTTATTTATTTTCATCCATAATATAATATATAAAAAGACAACGAAGACAAGGTGGCTACAAGCAACAAAGGTGACACTGAGAAAGAAACAGTTTTTAATCAATTATAAAAATAATTAGTTATTTAATAAATATTTAAAAAATATTTAAAAAATAAAAAATGATGTAATATTTATAATAATAAAATAAAATTCAATATTGATATAAAAATAAAATAGGAAAAGAATTAAAAGCAAGTTATAGAGGATAATTTTCTTTATATAGACTAGCGGAACACATGTGCTCTGGTGTATGTGCATCCACATTTTTTAGTTTTTATTTTTTTTATTATTATATATATATATATTTAAATATAAATTTATGTGTATTTATATGTATGAGAGATATGTTATTGAATTTCGAGAGATTTGAGAAAAGAGAGAGATAAAATAAAATAAGAGAAAAAATTAAAAAACTGCTCTACATCACTGTTTTAAAGAGGAGAATCAATCTTTCTACTTTCATCCGAGTTAAGTGACTACAAATAAAATAAATTAACTTACCAATCTCTTCACTTTTCTATCAGTTAAGTGAGAACAAATAAAATAAAATTTTAAAATTAAAAAACTCTTTATTTAATAAAGAAGAATATCAGTTTAAAACAAAAAAAAGTAACCAATCTCTCCACTCTCCTGCTAGTTAGGTTAGAACAAAATAGAATTAACTCATCAATCTCTCAACTCTTCTATTAGTTAAGTCAGAACAAATAAAATAAATTTTTAAAATTAAAAAATTCTTTAATAACTTCTAAAATTATAAATTTTTTAAAAATCAAAATAAATTAATAAAACAAAATATTAAGCAAGAATAAAATAAAAAATAATTTAGGATAGTTAAAATGAAAAATCCTTTATATAGGTATAAATATAAATTAGTAAAACAATTTATATGTTAGTTAATAATATTGGTACACCTTCCAACAATAAGTAGCACAAGTTTTCTGGAAAGATTTTAATTATTTTACTGGGATTAAGGAGTGAAACGAGTTTAAGTATATGTATACTTAATTTGCATAAGTTTTTCCATGAAAAATTAAAAACAAAAAAAATAAAACTTACTTATTTATAATTTAATATTAACTTTTATATAAACTAACTTTAACTTTTAAAGAAATTGATTTCCTTATTTTTTCATACTTTATCTCTTAAAAGTCTTTATGGAGAAATTCAACTAAACATATTCATATATGAACTAATTTTTAATTTATGCACAAGTTTATTTATTTATTTGTGTAGTTTTTAATTCTTTTTTTCAATTATACATAAATTAATTTTAAATTAAGAAGAAACTCATTTTGATTTTTTTCTCATAGAAGTGTTTAAGGGAAAACTAGTAAACACAGTCTTAAAAAAACAAAAGGCATTGAGTTGGGTTTATATGATTGATTGAGTTAGATTTGTATTGATATGATTTAACTTAATCAAATTAGTTGGTGTGGTTATAGAACAATTCTGATTTTTAAAGTAGAATATTAGTTTTTATTTTTATTTTTTACAAATCCTTGTTTCTTTAATATTATTGCATTTTTATTTGAACCATAAACTTGAGGTTGATTCTCCCTACACCCAATCATATTTGTGAAAATACCAAAATGTTAATGAAATTTGCAAAAATACAAAAAATGTTCTTAATGAAATTGAAATTAGGTTAAGGGAGAGATCTGCATCCAATCACAACACCCCTTCGTTTCGCGCAGCAGCCATCACCGCCACCTTTGTGCTTGCGCAGCAGTTGCCACCGCCACCTTCGTTTTCGCACTGAACGGAACGGGCAACATCGTTTTGCCATTCTTCCGTTCGCATTTCTCCTCTGAGACAGCTGTATCCATTGAGAATGTTGGAAAAAAAAATATCACTTAGCTTCCGGATATAGAAATCCACAAGTCAAAAAATATACTTCCGGATGCCCACATCCAGAACACAGTTAACTATTCAATATGTACATCCGGAATTCAAAACCCAATTCCAGATATGTACATCAAAAAATACAGCGGATAATGATATCCGTAATGCATTTCTCTACTACAGACATAGGTGTCCGGGAGCTTCAATTACAAATGTTAATTGCTTACGGATGTTTATATCTAGAGTGTTTAATAATGACTTCCGGACGCTTGCATCCGTAAGGTTAAAATTAGGCTTTTGGATATCGATATCCATGACCACCCCAGCTCGAACAAAATGCGAAAAACCAGCTTAAATGTCTTCTTACCTCACAACAATGTCAACCAGCGAACCTTATAGTGCAAAAAGCTCATCTACCACCACACTAAAACCACCTCCTTTGCAACTTAAACCACCACCAAAGAGGAAAGCAAGTTTCTTTGCACTCTACACCGTTTTTTAAAATAAAGAAGACAATGACATAATGGGATTTTAAAAAGTTCATTGGGTGCAGGAAGCAATTGATTGGGTGCAGGAAGTAATTGCCTAAACTTGATGGTCTCTTTCAGCCCAATCAGAACGAGATTGGATCGGAAGCATAGAAGGTAACAGTATGAAGGCTTTTGCTTTCTGCACTTCCTCAATTTCTACTTCACACCTCCATAATTTTTGAAATGTCAATTTTGCTCTTAGGAGATTTATTTGAAAGCCACAAGCTCCACGGAGGAAGGGGATAGTTTTGACGACGTGTGGTAATGTTGGCGGAAAGGGTAAGAACGACATTTTTGGATTTCCAAAATTGTTTGGGATGTTTGATATTATATTTTGGAATCATTTTTTCAGAATAGTATAAAGTACATTCCAAAAAGTGATTTCTATAAGTTATATAGACGTGTTCCAAAATATAAAGTTTCAAAGATTTTCAGAATTGTTGATCAGAAGCTTATAATGATACATGTTCCGAAAAGTTAATTCTAGAACACGATAAATAAATTCTAAAAAATAAATCAATAATGTAACACTCCAACTATCATATATAAATAATGATTTAATTATAAATTAGAGTTGGTTTTTTATAAGATTTAATCACATAGATATAAATGGTTAGATATTATTTGATATTATGAGATATTGTAGATATTGTTAGATATCTCATATTTATGTAATGGGCTTAGCTCATATGTTTATTTTCCTATATAAACATAACCATATGTGTTCAATATACACAAGGGATTTACCCGATTTACTCTATTCTTTCTTTTCCTTTAATATGGTATCTAGAGCATAAGGTTAGGGTTTAGGGTTCAATTTTTATTGGTGAACCCACTATTCACTGGAATTTTCCAGCCACCGCCCCACTGTCTCGTCGGAGCTACCACTACCTCGTCGGAGCAGCCGCTGGAATCTCGCTGGAGCCGTCGTCGGAATCTCGTCGGAGCCTTCGCTGGAGACGCTGTCAGAATCACTGTCGGAGCCTTCATCTTTGTTGCTGCCATCAATTAACCGGTGACTGGATTTGCCCTTATCTTCTATGGCTTCTTCCGCTTCCGCTTCCGCTGCCGCTACCACTGTGGCTTCTTCCGCAGTCATTATGCCAGATTCATCTATTTATACTAATTACGTCAATGTTCATCTTTCCATTGACAAATTGGATGGAACCAGTTATGACACTTGGGCATCAGATATTAAATTATGGCTTAAGAGTCAAGGTTATGTTGATCATCTTACTCATCCTACTCTTGCTGAAAATGAGGTTTTCCATTCGTTGAAAATTGATGCTCAATTATGCATTGTTATCAAATCGACCATTCACTCATCTTTAAAACAAATTTTTCGTACCTATGAGACATGTTCAGAAGTTTGGGAACAAGCAAAATTATTATACACCAATGATACTCAACGTCTTTATGGTGTGTGTCAAAATCTTCTCATAATTGTTGCTCCCAAATTCCTTGATGGTACAATGGCAGAATATCTAGGTAAACTTCATGCTCTTCTTCATGATTTTAATGAGTTATTACCTCCTGTCTCTACTCCTTCTCAAGAACTAGAACAAAGATCCAAGTTCTTCATGATGATTATTCTCACGTTCGTGATCAAATTTTGGGATCTCCTATTGTGCCCAATTTTACTTCCACTTGTTCTACCCTTTTGCACGTGCCAGGTAAACACACTACTGATATAACGTCTCATGTTGATGACTCTTCTGCTTTAGTCTCTCAGCATAATGATCGTACTCGCCCTCACAAGTCGGGCAAAGGACATCACAAGTGTGACCATTGTGGCAAACTTGGCCACAAAATTGATGTTATGCCTTACATGGTCGTCCTCCTAGATCTATTGCAGTTGCTCAAATTGCCCCTGTGCAACCTTCTACCATGGACCATACTTCAATTGATACCCCAGGCCAGCCTGCTATTTTCAATGAATTTCTTAAATGGTATGAGAATCGTCAAAACCCTAGTTCCACGGCTTCTGTTGCACATTCAGGTACATCTTTTGTTGCCCTCACTCACTCCACTTCCCATGGCCGTTGGGTTCTAGATTCAAGTGCCACTGATCACATTACTGGTAATAAATCTTTTTTCTCTTCCCTATCTACTACGGGTTATTTACCTTCGGTTACCATGGCCAATGGATATAGGGTACCATCACATGGTGTTGGTACTATTAATCTTTTTTCTTATTTATCTATTGATAATGTTCTTTATGTTTCTGGGTCTCCATTTAACTTATTATCCATTAGTCGTCTCACCCGTTCCCTTGATTGTGTTATTTCTTTTACCAAAGATTCTGTTACTTTACAGGACCAGAGTTCGGGACGGATGATTGGCACCAGATGTGAGTCTCATGGACTTTATCAACAACAGATCTCTACACATGTTGGCGCAATTATGGATTCTCCATCTCTCATTCATGCTCGATTGGGTCATCCTAGTCTTGCCAAGATGAAGCAGCTTGTTCCAAGTTTGTCTGATGTGTCTACTTTATCGTGTGAGTTGTGTTAGTTAGGGAAATACATTCGTAGTTCTTTTCCGTAGTGTCTCACAACGTGCTTCATCTCCTTTTGCCTTAGTTCACTCTGACATTTGAGGACCAAGTCGTATTAAGTCTAATTTAGGATTTCAGTATTTTGTTACTTTTATTGATGATTATTCAAGATGTACTTGGGTATTTTTAATGAAAAACTGTTCTGAGTTGTTTTCTATATTTCAAATATTTTACAATGAAATTAAAAATCAATTTGGAATTTCCATCCGAATTTTGCACAATGATAATGGACGTGAGTATCTTTCTCATTCTTTTAAAAATTTTATGGCTTCTCATGGTATTCTTCATCAAACTTCATGTGCTTATACCTCAACAAAATGGGGTAGCTGAGCGCAAGAATAAACATCTTGTTGAAACAACTTGTACTATTTTAATCCATGGTGATGTTCCTTAGTGTTTTTGGGGTGATGCTGATCTTAGTGCATGTTATCTCATTAATCGCATGCCATCTTCAGTTTTAGATAACAAAATTCCTCATTATATTTTATTTCTACATGACCCTCTCCACTCTTTACCTCCCAAAGTTTTTGGGTCCACATGTTTTGTTCATAATTTTAGTCCTGGTCTTGATAAATTATCTCCTAAGTCACACAAATGTGTCTTTTTAGGGTTCACTAGATCACAAAAAGGATATAAATGTTTCTCACCGTCTTTAAACCGTTATTTTATTTCAACAGATGTCACCTTCAGTGAATCTTCCCTTTACTTTAAGTTTTGTCCTTCTCCTTCAATTTCTTCATCTAATCAAGTTAATATTCCTCTTGTTGTGCCTAATGCACCTAACGATTCACCACTGCCACCAACTCTTCAGGTGTATAGTCATCGTCAAACGTCTCATCGTCCATCAGCAGACTCTATTTCGGTGCCAACACCTCACCCCCCTCCGGCTCCTACAATTGAACCTCCGACTGTTGAACCTGATCTTCCTATTGCTATCCGTAAAGGTATACGTTCTACTCGTAATCCCTCTCCATATTATACTGCTTTGAGTTACCATAGACTATCTCAACCCTTTTATACTTGCCTTTTGTCTATTTCTTCTGTATCCATTCCAAAATCTGTAGGTGATGCCTTAGCTCATCCTGGTTGGCGTCAGGCCATGCTTGATGAAATGAATGCGCTTCAAAATAATGGAACTTGGGAACTTGTTCCTTTACCATCTAGGAAATATGTTGTTGGTTGCAGGTGGATTTTTGCTATCAAAGTTTGTCCTGATGGTACTATTGATCGTCTCAAAGCTCGTCTTATGGCTAAGGGTTATACCCAAATTTTTGGTTTAGACTATGGTGATACTTTTTCTCCAGTAGCAAAGATGGCCTCTGTTCGCTTATTCATAGTTATGGCTGCTATTCAACAATGCCTCTTTATCAACTGGATGTTAAAAATGCTTTTCTTAATGGGGATTTGCAGGAAGAAATTTATATGGAGCAACCTCTCGGTTTTGTTGCTCAGGGGGAGTCTTCTGGATTGGTATGTCGTCTTCGCAAATCCTTATATGGACTCAAGCAGTCTCCTAGGGCTTGGTTTGGTTAATTTAGCAATGTTGTTCAACAATTTGGTATGACTCGCAATGAAGGAGATCATTCAGTTTTTTATCGTCACTCGAGTGCTGGGTGTATCTATCTTGTAGTATATGTTGATGACATTGTTCTTACAGGCACTGATCACCATGACATCTCACAAGTAAAACAACACCTTTGTCAACACTTTCAGACCAAAGATCTTGGCAAACTCATATATTTCTTGGGGATTGAGGTAGCACAATCCAATACTGGTATTGTTATCTCTCAAAGAAAATACGCATTAGATATTTTGGAGGAAATTGGGTTGATGAATTCGAAATTTGTTGATACTCCCATGGATCCCAATGTCAAGCTTCTACCCAATCAGGGGGAGTCTCTTTCAGATCCTGAGAAGTACAAGAGATTAGTTGGAAAATTGAACTATCTCACTGTTACTCGTCCTGATATTTCCTTTGCAGTCAGTGTGGTGAGTCAATTTCTTAATTCTCCATGTGAAGATCATTGGAATGCAGTCATTCGTATAGTGAAGTACATTAAAGGCTCTCCTGGAAAAGGTTTGTTATATGGTCATAATAACCATACTAAATTCGTTTGTTATTCAGATGTTGATTGGGCAGGATCTCCATCTGATAGAAGATCAACTTCTGGTTATTGTGTCTCCATTGGTGATAACTTGATCTCTTGGAAGAGCAAGAAACAAAGTGTTGTGGCAAGATCTAGTGCAGAAGCAGAATATAGAGGTGTGACCTCGACTACTTGTGAGCTTATTTGGCTTAAACAATTACTTGAAGAATTGCAATTTGGAGAGGTTACTCAAATGACACTTATATGTGATAATCAGACTGCTCTTCATATTAGCTCAAATCCAGTTTTTCATGAAAGGACAAAACATATTGAGATTGATTGTCATTTCATTTGAGAAAAGATTATATCGGGAGATATCAAGACTAAGTTTGTTAATTCAAATAATCAATTAGCTGATATTTTTACTAAACCCTTACGAGGGCCTAGGATTGATTACATTTGTAACAAGTTTGGTACATATGATCTATAAGCACCAGCTTGAGGGGGAGTGTTAGATATTATTAGATAGAATTAGATATTATTTGATATTATGAGATATTATAGATATTGTTAGATATCTCATATTTATGTAATGGGCTTAGTCCATATGTTTCTTTTCCTATATAAACATAACCCTATGTGTTCAATATACACAAATGATTTACCCTATTATTTCTTTTCCTTTAATATAAATGAATGTTAATATTTTACATCTTTATAATTATTTATAGTATATTACAAAATATATAAGTTTTGTACAATAAAAATTCTACATCAGAGTATAAAATTATATATATATATATATATAAATATTCTAAATTCTTCATGAGTAATCATTCTAGACGAGATCTCAAAATCTTCCGAGACAATTTTTACTGAACATGTTTTGCTTCTACTTGTACAACAAATACATATTAAAAAAAAAACATAGGAATAAATGAGGTTTTTATAAGCCTTAAATATAGATGTTAATAAACTTAACAAATAATACAAACAACAAGGCCTATGACTTGACCTATAATCACAATAATGAAGACTTATGACTTGCTTAATCATAAGACTTAATCTCACTTTATAACACATATGGATCCATATTTCACTTATGATGATTCACTATAAACATCAAAAGTTACTTGAGAAGTGATTAGGTAGTTGGGTATTTCTCATAAAAAATATTGGTATAAATTACAACTATATATCTAGAGAATTCTCACCATCTGCTAATAAAAAGAGACATAAACTGGCTATTTAACATTGTGATGCTGAGTAGGTATCAGACAATCCCAAGTTTGACTTATAAATATCCTACTCTAGGACGTTATTATGAACTATCCAAATATTCACCTACTTGGTAACTTCCTTAGACCTCACTTGATTCCTACATTTCATCCTAATGTACCAAACTGTGACTTCTCAAATATAAAATACTCATGCATTAACATGGTCTTGACTCAATGAAACGAATTTTATGATTTTTTCTCAACTAACATTCTTTAACACTTACAAAAAAAACACATAACATGATTACGATTAAGATACATCACATTTATCTTACCAATAATTTAAACACACCATTCAAACATATACAACAAAAAAATATAAAAATATAAAAATAGAAAATATAAAAATAAAACTCATAGGTAACTCCAAAATCATTAAATAAAAATAAAAATAATTTCTATTTTTTATTATTAATTTATATATTTCTTTGAGTTATAAAAATATATTTTAAATAATATAAAATAAAATAAAAATTAAAAAAGCTTTAAATAATTAGATATGATTCAATATCTTATAAAAAAAAAATACAAATAAACTGAAAATTAAAATAACTAAATAAATATATGATCAATGTATAAATATGATCAGTGCATAACTAATAAAAATAAAAATAAATAAATAAATAAAAATAATGTGTAATTAAAGATAAAAAAATAAAGAAAATAAATTAACATAAAAAATTAATTAAAGATACATAAATTTATTAAAATTAATATAAATTATGATTTAGAGTTAAATAGTAAAAAGTAGGGAGTGAAGTTTGAAGATTTAAAATTTACTTACTCCAAAAGTCCTTTCTCTCTTTCTTTTCTTCACTCGTGAGTTTCACTGCCCATGATACTTGTTGAACATAATTAATGTAAGCTCTCTTTATTTTATAAAACTCTATGTTATTGAATTCAGAATGCAAGTTAGGCTATATAGCCGTACAAACTCAGAACACAAATAAGAAAATATCACACATGCATCCACTAATTTCATGTACTGAATAATGGGTGGTTTACTAACATGATATCAACAACTTGATTCTGTGAACTGCAGTAACTTAACTTGACAACTCCATCTTTCACTAAGTCTCTTAAGAAATGAAATTTAATGTCAATGTGTTTGCTCCTCCCATGAAACACTGGATTCTTAGATAGTTGTATAGTGGAATTATTGTCACATAGAATCTGTGTGTTCTTCTGCTATTTAAAAAACAGTTTTTCCAACACTCTTTGAATCCAAATACACTGACATGCACATGAGGTAGTAGCTATATACTCAGCTTTGGTGGTGGACAATGATACTATTGGTTGCTTCTTTGAGGACCATAAAATTGCTCCAGAACCAAGTAAAAATATAAACCCAGAAGTGCTTTTCCGATCATCTATATCTCCAGCAAAGTCACTATCAATGTATGCCACGACATTTTTGTTTTTCCTTTTCTTGTAGTGGATGCCTAATTCAGTTGTTCCTTTCAAGTATCTCAATATTCTTTTAGCTGCAAACTAGTGAGATTCAGTAGGACTGGACATAAATATGCTAATTCTGACTCCATACATTAAATATGGTCGGGTTGCAGTCAAGTACATAAGGCTGCCAACTACTTGCTTGAACATAATGGCATCAACTTTGGTTCCAGCATCATCCTTTGACAGTCTTGTGCCTGGAACAATTGGATTTTTAATTGAATTACAGTTGTCCATACCAAAATGTGAAAGCACTTAATGAGCATATTTCCTCTGACATACAAAAATTCCATTTGAACTCTGCATAATTTCAACTCCAAGAAAATATCTCATTCTTCCTAAATTAGTCATATCAAATTCAGACAGCATAGATCTTCTAAACTCATCACACATACTGCAATCATTTCCAGTATATATTAAATCATCCACATAATGACTCACAATTAAAATTTTACCTCCCTCATTTGATTTTGTAAACAATGTATGTTCACAAAGACATTTGTCAAAGCCATTATCAACAAAGTAAGCCTCTATCTTGTTGTACTAAGCTCTAAGTGCTTGTTTAAGGCCATATGACACCTTCTTTAATTTGTACACTTTGTCTTCTTCTTCCTTTTTCACAAAACCAGTGGGCTGCTGCACATAAATGTCCTCTTTAAGTTCACTGTGAAGAAAGACACTCTTCACATCTAACTGAAAAACAATCCAACCATATTGTACTGCTATTGAAAGTGTTATACGAATAGTATCAAGCCTAGCAATCAGAGCAAATACTTATGTGTAATGTAGTCCATATTGTTGTGCATACCTTTTGCCACTAGCCTTGCTTTGAACTTGTCTATCTCTCCATTCTCTTTAAATTTGGTTTTAAAGATCCATTTTACCCCTATTGGCTTCATTCCTTTTGGCAAATTTGTCAGCTCCCAAGTATGATTTTTCTCTATGGATTCCATCTCTTTCATCATTGCATCTCTCCATTTTTGGCTTTTGATAGCTTCTTCGAATGAAATTGGATCATCTCCAGTGACCATCATTACATTTAGGTCAGCATCATCTGATAGACCTTCTCCTTTTTCATAATTAATCATCCAAACCAGCTCTCTCCTATTCCTTCTAACCCTCCTTTCAACTGAAGTCACATAATTGTTAGGAGGAGCATTGATGCCTATGGAAATGTCCACAACATCCTCTTCATTTTGTTCCTCAATTTCTTGATCATCATTATGATCCACAACAATCTCCTCACTCTGTTCTTCAGTTCACTCATATATTCTTCATCTCCTCCCCAATCAAGAATGCCCTGTTGGTGTTCCTCATTCTGTTCCCAATTCCATCCCTTTTATTCTTCAAATATCACATCCTTACTTATCAGTACTTTCTTGTTGACTGGATCAAACAAACGATATGCTTTGGATTCATCACTTACTCCCAGAAGAACACATTGCCTGCTTTTATCATCCAATTTGACTCGATGTTGATCTGGTAGGTGAACATGTGCTATACATCCAAACACTCGAAAGTAATCTACTGTTGGTTTCACTCCGCTCCATGCTTCCTCAGGAGTTTTGTTTCGCACAACTGTTATAGGACACCGATTGAGAATATGTACACACCATCTTGCAGCTTCAGACCATAATACTGATGAGCATATATTTATTCACACTCACTAGCCTTATTCATAGATTATTGGACTATAATAATAAATAAATCCATTGTTTTAATTAATATTCTTATAATTGGGTTTATTTGGGCCTTAACTATTATTATTGTTAATTTTGTGTTTTTAGAGTAAATTATCCGGAGGAAGCATCTACCTTTGTGAATGAGCCAAATATGCAAAAGTCCAAGTTGCTTCTTGAACCAAAACGGGAAACAAGTTTCAAGGAGAAGAAAGAGAAAATAAAATCTACAATATCTCAGAAACATAATTGGAAGCAAATATTTTGTAAAATACAATAATTCTGGAAACTTAGAAACTGTTAACAAAATATAAACTACAATATTTTCCCAAGATCCTTGGAGCAGAAAAGCCTATAAAAGGACATAAGCATCAAGGAGAAAAGGGAGAGCTTCATAGGGTTTTCTTAGTTTATTTTCTTCTTAGTAATTCTTTTGTTTTGCCTCCGCATGGAAGGCTAAACCTTTTTGGTTGATTCCTTTGTAATTTTCCATTGAGTTCTGAGGTTTTGTTCAATAAAAGTTTCATTTTTCAATTCTTTATAGCAGTTGTTTTTATTGTCTAATCTTATGGAAAACTAGTTTTTGTGAGAGGTTGTACTTGAATGCATGATTGAGACTCTGCCTTATCTTAAACTTTGGTTTCTTAGTTAGTTCGCATTGTTCTAATTAATTTCTTGGGCGCATGATTCAAGAGAGAGGAGATAACCATTCCCATGGAATATACGCATGGAACAAAGTGGGTATTGATTAAACCAGTAGACGCATGCTTTACTAGTGAGTTTCAGTTGAATCAGATCGGCACATGTTCAATCTGGTTTAACTCTGTTGGAGGATTGAGAAAAGATTAATCTTTAGAGAACCTGTGAAGAATTCAATGGTGAAAGAACTTGGGGATCAACCACTTTTTATTTGTTATTTTAATCTTCTTTTATATTTTCTGCACAACTATCTCAAACCCCTTTTTTTATCTTTATTGTTATTGTTAACTTTTTATTGCTTGCAGATAGATTTTAAACCCTGATCAACTGATTTTACTATTGGATTCGTTGGGAGACGACTTGGGGACATTTATCCACAATTATACTATCATCTCTCTAGTGTTAGATAAGTCTACGCTAGAATCATATTAATTTGACAGCAAAACTACAGCTATCACCTATTTGGTAGGCTTGCCCCCGGAATGAAGTCAATTTGATGTTCTATACCTCTAATGGGAGGGAGCCCAATGGGTCCCTCATTAGAGAATATATCTTCAAATTCACTTAAAAGTTTTTCTACTGGAGGAGGTAGACTCATGAGTTCATCACTTGTGGCAGTGCATGCAAGTGTTCCTTTACAAAAGACTAGGCTTGGTTGTTCAACAAGAAGCAAATTTTCCAAAACGTTTTCAAAAGACTTTTCTTGTTGAATAACCTTGTGGGAAGGAACACTTTTCTCCCACGCCCTTCTATCCCTAAGGATTTTCTCTTTTTCTAGCACTTTTTTTTTTCCTCATCCCTCTTATGCTTCATTTGTATTTGGTCTTTTACCACTTGAGAATGTGATAAAGGACTAAGTACAAAATTCCTATGCTTATGGGTGAAGGAAATCTCGTTAGTGAGACCATCATGTAAGGTTTTTTTGTCAAATTGCCATGGTCTCCCTAATAAGATGTGGCAAGCTTCCATTGGTACTACATCACATAAAACCTTGTCTTTGTAGTTCCCTAAGGAAAACTTGACTTCCACTTGCTTATCTACACTTAGTTCCCCATGTTCATTAATCCATTGCAATTTGTAAGGTTTTGGGTGAGGAACTAATTGTAGATTAAGCTTATCCACCATTCTAGCACTACAACAATTACAACTAGATCCACTATCCACAATGAGGGAACATATGTTTTCTAAAACATTGCATCTTGTATGAAATATGTCTCCCTTTGTGTTTCTATGGATGTGCTAGGGTGATTGTTGAGGGTTCCCCTAATCATTAGCAATTCTCCCTCTAGTGGAGCTACCCTCTCATCCTCTCCCCCTTCCTCTCTTTCACTAGCCTCATCCTCGCCACTAGTGTATTCGTCTACACCCTTTAAAAACAAAGTCCTTTGGTTTGGGCATTGTGCTTGCATATGCCCTCTTCCATAGCACTTAAAACACTTAACATCTCTAGCTCGGATGGGTGGGGTGGAGGTTTCTTTTGTTAAGGGTTTGGTAGGTTCTTTTTGTTTTTCTCTTGATGTGCTACCCTCCCTTTTATATTCTTTCTTGGGATAGAAGCTAGGGTAGGAACTCACCCTTTGACTTGAAGTTTTGCACAAAATTTGTTGTTCAACTTTAATGCAAAGTTGAACCAAGTCATTCAAGTCTTGGTAGGGAAGAAGTTCTACCCTATCTCTTATCTCAAGAGAAAGGCCACTAAGGAATCTTGCTATGGTGGTGCCCTCCTCTTCCCTAATGGATGCTCTCATCATGTAGAGCTCCATTTTCTGCCTATACTCCTCTACACTCATATTTTTTTGTTGGAGTCTTTGGAGCTTGTCCATTAACTCCCTATGGTAGTATGAGGGTATATGTTGACGTCTTAGGGCACCCCTAAGGTCATTCCAATACTCAATGGGAGGTTCCCTATGAAGACGTCTTTCTCTTTCGAGAGAGGTCCACCAATACATGGCGTTCCCTTGGAAGCTAAGGGTGGCCAAGGGTACCTTACGTTCTTCACTCACCCTATGGCAAGCAAAAAGTTGCTCTACTTTCATCTCCCAATCTAGGTAGATTTCTACATTCTCCTTACCATGGAAGTGAGGTAGGTCTACTCTAACCTCCCTTGGGCCCTCTTGCTCCCTTTGCCTATTTCTTCTAGGGGGTGGTTGGTAATAGTCATTGATTCTAAGGCTTCCCTCCCCTAGAGACTCATTACTTTTAGAATGGGATGTATGAGTATGACTTTTTTATTATTTGTGAGACTTCTCTTCCTTGGCTTTAGTCAACTCATTGATTTTAGTCTTATTCTCCAATTGTCTAAAAGAAATCATTTGCACAGCTTGTGAAACTTCTTTCAAAAGAGTTTTCAAAGATTTTACTTCACTCTCAATAGACTTTGCAGAATGAGAAAAAGAAGACATGACTAAAGTTTTGTGTGTAGAAGTATTTTACCTTGAGAAAATTTAGGGAAGTCAAAGAAGGTAGTCTTCCAGGTAAGGGAGGTGAGTCACAGTGGACTACTTAAATACCAAGCCTTGCCTTAGCCAAAGACTATCCCTTAGTGTTTCACACAAAACTTTCTCTTAGTAAATCACTTAAAACACAATTAAGTTGGAGAAATCAAAATTTTAATGCAAGAAAGCAATGCAACTAACTAATTAACCAAGCAAGAATTAACAAAGCTTTAAGCAATACAAGACAATTAAAAACGTAACTATCTAAAGCAAAGAGATGTAATTAAAACAATTAACAATTGCTAAACTAGATAGTTCTACACTAATCGGCCCTAGGTGAGGCTTCTTGGACACTTGGAGCCCTTGAAGACACACTCACCGTCTAATTACGTAATTAAGAAGTGATTAACACAAGTTAAGTGGCAAAGGAAAAAGTGAACTCCCTTTGTTGATCCCTTTTTTTTTTTTCTATTGACACTTCCTTGGTTGTCTCCTCTTTGTTGGGCCTTCCAATGTATGTGGTGTTTTTGTAGGTGTTTGTTTCTGCCCTTGCCTTTGTTCCCCTTGGAATTGGGGAATTAATTCTTCAATCCAGCACCTATCAAGCAAACTAGACCTCACTCAAGTCAATTTCCACTCAATTAAGCACCAATTGATAATCAATCCACCACCAAGCTTTAGAGGACAAAGAGTTAAAACAAGAAACAAATTAATTGGAAAAACAGTACCACACAAATGGAGTTAAAATGTGACAACTAGAAAGAATTCCAAAGAAATATTAGACAAGCAAATAAAAGGTACTCAAAGAAAGGTAGGCACACAAAATGGATCCTAGGAAGAGCACTAGATTTGATTTCAAAATCAAAAACAGCACCACTGAAAATTGTTGTGGCCAGAGAGCGTGATTTTCCCTGATTTATGCTGAGCTTCCCTTTTAAGATTTGCTTCTTAAAATTTATATGCAAACAATTCAAGATCTCAACTAAATTCTGGCGTTGGTTTCACTCCAAACGCATGAACCATCTTTTTTTAATAAATTTTCTAAAATCAGTGTTCAGTTACGCCAGCTGTAGCGCCATATTTGCACACTGTTTTTATAATATTTATCATTTTTTTTCTATTTGTTTTTTTGAACTGATTCTTTTTTTTTCTTTTCTGTAACACCTCAATCTTGCATAATCCAGAGGATCAGAAATTTCCTATGTGGGAAAAATAATTTTCTTAAGCAAAACAGCCAGCACAGAGTTATGCAAAATAGGGGATTCTGTATTTCTGGAAAAAAAAACAGCAAGATATACCAAAAGAAAGACACAATGGAATTGACGAAAAGGAATTTGTGTAGATCTAAACACAAATATGAACTCAAGCTAAAAATAAAAAGGACCAAAGGATAAAAACACAGCCGTTTCAAATCAAGCAAAAAATACCCAAAATCAAGAAACAAATAAGCCAAACAAAGTACTACTATGATTTGATGACATTTTGGAAGAACATGACTAGACAAAACACATGGATTCAGAAATTAAAAGACTCAATTGAACACAAAATGAACCAAAAAAAATTGCAATAAGGACTCAAATACCTAAATAAAAACAGTAACACAAAGTATATAGAATCCTACCAAAAATTGCACAAAGATTGCTCAAGAACAATTGAACAAGATGCACCGATTGGAATTTCCAAACAGCACACCAAATCAAAGCAAAAAATAAAAAACAGCAAGACAATATGGAAATATGAAGAACAACACGGATTAAAGAAGAACTCAAAAAGAAAATTGCAAAGAGATACTGACCTTTGAAGAACCATAGCTCATGATACCAAATGATGGATTTCCTATGAGCTCTTCTTGGATGTTTGTAGAAGATGGTGCGAAAGCTTAATGAAGGAGATGGACAAGGTCCTCCTAAGAGGTGTGGTGACCTTGAAGGTGCATGAAGAGTGTGGAAATGGGGAGGTTTGGCCAGCCCCTTTGAAGGTGGTGAAATGAAGATCAAAACCTAGAAGCTAGGCAAAGAGTAATGTATGGCACTAAATTGGCAGCATAACAATACTCTATTCAATCTTGAAAATACAAGTGATGGGCTTCTCCTTTTATAGGCTAAGGAGGCCGTAAATGCTAAGCTAAGAGAAGATGAAATGCTAGCCAAATGAAATGGAAATGTGAGGCACATGGCACATGGAGCACATGGCCGTTCCTAGTGGAGAATCTTCTAGAAAACGTGAGCAATCTAGGTTAAATAAAAAAGGAGACAAGTTTATGCTTTCTAACACTACACTAACTACTAAGCTACCCCTAATGGGCCTCCATGTAGCATGTACAAGTTCTTCTCCCTTCCATCCGTTGCTTGACCCAAATGTGCGTGAAGATGCTTGGCCATGGACCTAGTGATAGTTCCTAGACGGTCTAGGCTTCCTCCTAGACGCTCCCTTTCTAGTCGCCCCTCATCTTGTGCTAGACACTCCCACATGGGTCTAGACTTGGCTCTTGTCCTCCATAGGGTGGTGAGCTTGGCCCTCCTCCATCAATTACTAGCTATAGTGTATGCACTTGAGAAATTTCGATCTTATTTTATAGGTTTTAAAGTCATTGTTTTCACTGATCATGCTGCAATAAAATATTTATTGAATAAAGCAGATTCTAAGCCAAGACTTATACGATGGATACTTTTGTTGCAGGAATTTGATTTGGAGATCAAAGATAAGAAAGGATGTGAGAACAATGTAGCAGTTCATTTATCAAGACTAGCAAATGATGAGGTAACCACATTGGAGCCGGAGGTTCTTGCTGAATTTCCAGATGAGAAGTTACTGATAATCAAAGAGAGGCCATGGTTTGCAGACATGGCCAATTTTAAAGCTATTGGAACAATCTCAGAGAATTTGGACTGGCATAAAAAAAGAAATTTTTTTAAGGATGCTAATCATTATGTGTGGGATGATCCTCATTTGTTTAAAATTGGTGCAGATAATTTGCTGAGAAGATGTGTTTCTTCAGATGAAGCCAAGAAAATTATATGGCAATGCCATAATTCAGCATATGGAAGACATTTTAATGGGGAAAAGATAACTGCAAAAATTCTTCAATCAAGTTTTTTTTTGGCCTTCGTTGTTTAAAGATACACATGCATTAGTACAAAGATGTGACAGGTGCCAAAGGACAGGAAGCATTTTTAGAAGACATGAGATGGCATTACAAAATATTCAAGAAATTAAGGTTTTTGATTGTTGGGGCATTGATTTTATAGGGCCTTTGCCATCTTCTTTTGCAAATGAATATATATTGGTGGCAGTTGAGTATGTTTCTAGATGGGTGGAAGCAATTCCAGCACAACACGCAAATTCCAAGACAGTCATTAAATTTCTTAAAAGGAATATTTTTTTTGCAGATTTGACACTCCAAGAGTATTGATAAGTGACGGTGGATCTCATTTTTGTAATACCCAGTTGAAGAAAGTTAGAGCATTATGGGGTTAGTCATAAAGTAGCATCAACCTACCATCCACAAACGAATGGGCAGGTAGAAGTTTCTAACAGAGAAATCAAGAAAATATTAGAGAAAACAGTAGTTGCATCAAGGAAAGATTGGTCAATCAAACTTGATGAAGCTCTGTGGGCGTATAGAACAACATTTAAAACCCTACCGGCCTTTCCCCATTTCAGCTTATTTACGGGAAAACTTGTCATCTTCCTGTGGAATTGGAGCATAAAGCATATTGGGCATTAAAAACATTAAATTTAGATGCTAAAGCAGCAGGGGAAAAAAGAAAACTTCAAATCCAGGAACTTGAAGAGATGAGGTTAAATGCATACAGTTGTTCAAAGCTTTATAAAGAACGCACAAAAAAATATCATGACAAGAGGATTGTGGAAAGAAGTTGCTTCTTGAACCAAAACGGGAAACAAGTTTCAAGGAGAAGAAAGAGAAACTAAAATTTACAATATCTCAGAAACAGAATTGGAAGCAAATCTTCTATAAAATACAATAATTCCCCCATACTCCCACGAAAAATACCTCCACAAGTAGCAAGACCAGGATATCCCCTAAAAAGGAAACTCCCATCTAATAGGAAGAGGACGTAGAACTTTACCAGTACGAGTGTTAATACCAAAACACTTGAACACGTTGAAATCAAACATATCATTCTTCATTGAAGTTTTAGACGAATTACCCACTATACAAGTTAAATCTTTAATAACCAAAATAGCCATAGAAACCTCAATCTTATTTTGAAAACGAGCATAATTCTTCATACGCCATATCATCCAATAGAAAAAGTTACCACAACAAGTTTAATCAATTTAACCAAAGGACTACAATCACTCTTAATAAAAGAAAGAAGATAATCCTTATTAGAGAAATTATAAGTAGGAAAAATGAGCCGAACCCAACTCCAAATACGCAAAGTGTACCGACCAGTCCTCGGGCGTCGTTGACTGCTGGTAGACGTGGGGCCACGTAAGTTGGGTCCCACGAGTGACATGGGCCAGCGCCTTGCAGACGACATGCCCAGGGTGTCGAGGAGTGCTCAGGCATCAGTCACGTAAGCTGGGTCCCACAAGCAGTACGCCTAGAGTGCCTTGCAAACGGTATGCCTAGAGGGTCGAGGAGTGGTCAAGCATCGGTCATCAGGATGTGCTGACGTGTCCTCGGACCTCGGCAAGTCAAACAGCGGAGCTGGGCCACGAGAGGTGGATCCTAGACAACACACCAGTTATCAATTAGGGAAAAGCCTAGATCACGAGGAGCCCATGCATGTGGTGTGGATGACGCATTCAAGCGTAACACAAGTAAAGAGCCACTGGAAGAGATAAAGCCCGAGAGGGTTACGTTTCAGGGGTAGACTGCATGCATGGCACGTGAACAACTAGGGCACTCCCAGGATGGAGGGCCCTAGAGATTAGGTGCACAAGTTGGTACCTAGGTGGTCATCCGTTAGAGGTTGCACTCTAGTAAGGGAGCCTTACGCGCTAGATTGCCCTAAGAGTGAGTGATAGCGGTGCTAAGGAACACCTTCAGTAAACCCTAATTGTGGTTAGCGGAAACAGCGGAAACCCTAGAGTATATAAAGGGTAGTATCAAACCTAACAAGGTACGCAAGTTTTCACACAACACTTACGCGAATACACACACAGTTTACACATAAAGCTTTTAAGCTAAGTTTTCGGTGTTTCCTAGCCCTAAGATTGACTTGAGCGTCAGAGTGTAAAGGGCCTCTAGGGCGCCCTTTGCCTTTGCATTTTCAGGTGTTTGATCGAGGAAAGGCACGAACGAAGGCAGGGATAATTAGGCATGTGATCGTCGTAGACGTACGAAGGCAATCGAGTCAACCGACAGGAACATTTGGCACCCACCGTGGGGCATGATTTAAAATATTGTCCCATTCACAAGAACGAAGAAGATCCATCAAGATGAGGAACACGAACAAAGGCGAAAGCCTCACCCTGTAACAGATCATGGAAACGATGCAGACCCTCCAAGAAATGGTGGTTGCATCAAAAGCGGATCAAGAACACATCTAGAATGATCTGGCTGCGTCGCTAGCAAGGAATGAAGAATTGCAAAGAACCAATGAAGAATTACGCAGGGGTTTGCAGAATCAGGCTAGGGAACGTGAGGTGGGAAGATCAAGAACCTGCGACACCACCTAGGGATTTCCCAATGCCATTCTCGCAAGCGATCATGGATGCCGTGATACCAGTCACATTCGTGGGGCCCAAAGCCACCTTCACAGGTGTAAAGGACCCATAGTCTCATCTCACGACCTTCCATACGCAAATGATGTTGGTTGGGGGCTCTGACGCGGTACAATGCAAGCTGTTCATGAGCACGCTGGTGGGCACAACGATGGATTTGTTCATCAGCCTCCCTGATGGCCACATGACGTCGTTCGCGCAACATTCTAAGCTGTTCAGAGAGCAGTACATCGCAAATCGGGCTCCCCCGCTCATTTCTTACGATCTTTTTGACGTAAGACAGTATCATGGAGAGTCCCTGAAAGAGTTCCTCAATCGTTTTGGGGGCACAGGTTGATGGCAAATTTCATGAAGGTCTTCTTGAATCATGTAAGAAAAAGGTGCGGAAGCTATGAAGGTGTGTGTGCAAGATCCTCCTAAGAGTGATGTTGATCTTGAAGGTGCATGATAGGTATGAACATAGGAAGGTTCGGCCAGCTCAAGGAAAGGTGAAGGATGTGAAGTTTAGAGCCTAGAGTTCTAGGGAGAAGCAAAGCTTGGCACAAAATGGCAGCATAACTTTACTCACAATAAACTTGAAAAAATACAAGGGATAGCCTTCCTATTTATAGGCTATAAAACCGTAAAAGCTAAGCTAAGTGTAAATGAAATGAGAGCCAAATGAAATGCAAGAATGACAAGGCACATGGCACATGCTCATGACCGGCCAAACACAAAAGAGGTTCTAGAATGTTCACTCAATTATGCTTTCTACACTACTTTAATTACTAAGCACCCCTAATGGGCCTCCATGTAACATGTACAAGGCTTTCTCTCTTCCATCCGTGGCTTCATTCAATTGGGCGTGAATGTGCTTAGCCATTGATCTTGTAATTGGGCCTAGACGGTCTAGGCCTCCCCCTAGACGCTCCATGTGTAGCCTTCCCTCTTCACGTCCTAGACGCTCCTTCCTTGAGTCTAGACGCTCATCATGGTCTAGCTTTGGGTCTTGGCTTTCATGGTGGGATGTGCTTGGCCCTCCTCCATCATCCCCTCCCCCTTGGAAAGGATTTGTCCTCAAATCCAGCTCGTCATCGTCATTGGTACCTACAAATGGAGAAAGATCAATTACATTAAAAGTGTCATGAACTCCATATTCAAGAGGTAGGTCCAATTTATATGCATTGTTGTTGACTCGCTTGAGGACCTGAAAGGGTCCATCATCTCGGGGACTTAGTTTGGACTTCCTTTGAGTTGGAAATCTATCTTTGCGAAGGTGAAGCCAAACTAAGTCTCCTTCCTCAAAAATTATTTCTTTCTTCCCTTTATTGTTGTATTTTGTGTACTTCTCATTTTGTTGTTGTATTTGGAGTTTAATCTTCTCATGCATTTTCTTGACAAAGTCGGCTTTGATTACTCCTTCCTTATGCACAAAATCTTGTGGATTAGGAAGAGGTATCAAATCCATGGGTGTGAGAGGATTAAAACCATATACTACTTCAAAAGGAGAAGCATTAGTAGTCTTGTGAACTACTCGATTGTAAGCAAATTCAATGTGGGCGAAGATACTCATCCCAAGATTTATGGTTGCCCTTCATGATAGCCCTAAGCATAGTCCCAAGAGATCTATTGACTACTTCGGTTTGACCATCCGTTTGAGGATGACAAGAAGTTGAAAATTGTAGTCTTGTTCCAAGTTTGCCCCAAAGAGTTTTCCAAAAGTGGCTGATAAACTTGGGATCTCTATCGGATACTATACTCCTAGGGAGACCATGAAGTCTCACCACTTCTCTAAAGAAGAGTCTAGAAATATTTTGAGCATCATCTACCTTGTGGCATGGAATAAAATGGGACATTTTGCTAAAACGGTCCACTACCACAAAGATAGAGTCATGGCCTCTTGCAGTCCTAGGAAGTCCTAAAATGAAATCCATGCTAATGTCTTCCCAAGGAGCATTTGCAATCGGCAAAGGGGTGTAGAGTCCATGAGGCATTGTTCTAGACTTTGCTTTTAAACATGAGATGCATCTAGAACAATGTCTTTGGACATCTTTCCTCATGTGTGGCCAACAAAATTTTGCTTTTAAAAGGTCTAGAGTCTTATCAACTCCAAAATGGCCCATGAGTCCCCCTTCATGTGATTCTTTGACAAGGAGTTTCCTATGTGTTCCTTGGGGAATGCAAAGTTTTCCCTCTTTAAAAAGATATCCCTCGGACACATAGTAACCTCCTTGCGCTCTATGTAGACATTGGGCATAGATGGATGAGAGTTCTTGATCGTCTTGGTAAAGCTCTCTTATGTGGTCAAATCCAAGAATTTGGGCACCCAATTTTGAAAAGAGTGTATGCCGTCTTGAAAGAGCATCGACCACTATATTGGTGCTTCCTTTCTTGTATTTGATTACATAAGGAAATTGCTCAAGAAATTCCATCCATTTAGCATGTCTCTTGTTGAGCTTGTGTTGGCCCTTTAAATATTTTAAAGACTCGTGATCACTATGGATGACAAATTCTTTGGACACAAGGTAGTGTTCCCAAGTCTTTAGGGCTCGCACAAGAGCATAGAGCTCTTTGTCATAGGTGGGGTAGTTGAGGGTGGCACCATGGAGTTTTTCACTAAAATAAGCAATGGGGTGTCCACCTTGCAACAAAACCGCACCTATGCCTACCCCCGATGCATCACACTCTATCTCAAAAGTTTTGGAAAAATTTGGAAGAGATAGGATGGGTGCATTGGTGAGTTGAGCTTTTAGCCTTTGAAAGGCTTGCTCATGCTTTTCATTCCAACAAAATGCAACATCTTTTTTAACAAGTTCATTCAAAGGAGATGCTAGGCTAGAAAAATTAGGCACAAACCTTCTATAGAAGCTAGCTAACCCATGAAAACTTCTCACATCACTTACATTTTGTGGAGTTGGCCACTCGCGGATGGCTTTGATTTTCTCGGGATCTACATGCACCCCCTTATTGTTTACTATGAAGCCTAAGAAGACTACACTATCTACACAAAAGGTACACTTATCCCTATTTGCAAAAAGACAATTTTTCCTAAGAACTAGAAGAACTTCCCTAAGGTGACTTAGATGGTCTTCTAGGGTTTTACTATATACTAAAATATCATCAAAGTAAACTACTACATATTTACCTATACAATCCCTCAAGGTGTGATTCATAAGCCTCATGAATGTACTTGGGGCATTAGTAAGCCCAAAGGGCATCACCAACCACTCGTATAATCCAAATTTGGTCTTAAAAGCGGTTTTCCACTCATCACCCTCCTTGATTCGAATTTGGTGATATCCACTTTTAAGATCAATTTTGGAGAATAGAGTTGACCCATGCAATTCATCAAGCATATCATCAAGCCTTGGAATTGGATGCCTATACTTGATGGTGATGTTGTTGATTGCTCGACAATCACAACACATGCGCCATTTTCCATATTTTTTTGGCACCAACAAGACAGGTACATCACAAGGGCTTAGGCTCTTTTGAACCCAACCCTTCTCCAACAAGTCTTGAACTTGTGATTCTATCTCCTTAGTTTCCTCAGGGTTGGTTCTATAAGCAGGCCTATTTGGTAGGCTTGCCCCCGGGATAAAGTCAATTTGATGTTCTATTCCCCTTAGAGGAGGAAGCCCAATGGGTCCCTCTTGTGAGAATAGATCTTCAAATTCACTCAAAAGATTTTCGACTTGAGGAGGTAAATTCATAAGTTCACTACTTGTGGCAGTGCATGTAAGTGCTCCTTTACAAAAGATAAGGCTTGGTTGTTCAACAAGAAGCAAATTTTCAAAAACGTTTTCAAGAGGCTTTTCTTGTTGACCAACCTTGTGGGAAGGAACACTCTTCTCCCACGCCTTCCTATCCCTAAGGATTTTCTCTTTTCCTAGCGCTTTTTTTTTTTGTTTTCCTCATCCCTCTTTTGCTTCATTTGTATTTGGTCTTTTACCACTTGAGAATGTGGTAAAGGACTAAGTACAAACTTTTTATACTTATGGGTGAAGGAAATTTCGTTAGTGAGACCATCATGCAAGGTTTTCTTATCAAATTGCCATGGTCTCCCTAATAAAATATGACAAGCTTCCATAGGCACTACATCACATAAAACTTTGTCCTTGTAGTTCCCTATGGAAAACTTGATTTCCACTTGCTTGTCTACATGTAGTTCCCCATTTTCATTAAGCCATTGAAGTTTGTAAGGTTTTGGGTGAGGAACCACTTGTAGCTTAAGCTTTTCAACCATCCTAGCACTACAACAATTACAACTAGACCCACTATCCACAATGAGAGAGCATATGTTTTCTAAAACATTGCACCTTGTATGAAATATGTTCTCTCTTTGTGTTTCAATGGATGTGCTAGGGTGATTGTTGAGGGTTCTCCTAATCATAAGCAATTCGCCCTCTAGTGGAGCTACCCTCTCATCCTCTCCCCCTTCCTCTCTCTCACTAGGCTCATCCTCGCCACTAGTGTACTCATCTACACCTTTAAGAAACAAAGTCCTTTGGTTTGGACATTGTGCTTGCACATGCCCTCTACCATAGCACTTAAAACACTTAACATCTCTAGCTCGGATGGGTGGGGTTGAGGTTTCTTTGGTGAAGGGCTTGGTAGGCTCTTTTGGTTTTTCCTTGGATGTACTACCCTCCCTTCTAAACTCCTTCTTGGGATAAAAGCTAGAATAGGGGCTCACCTTTAGACTTGATGTTTTACGCAAGTTTTGTTGCTCAACTTTAATGCAAAGTTGAACCAAATCATTCAAGTCTTGATAAGGTAAGAGCTCTACTCTATCTCTTATCTCAAGTGATAGGCCACTAAGGAACCTAGCTATGGTGGTTTCCTCCTCTTCTCTAATGGATGCTCTCATCATGTAGAGCTCCATTTTTTGCCTATACTCTTCCACACTCATGTTCTTTTGTTGGAGTCTTTGGAGCTTGTCCATCAACTCCCTATGGTAGTAGGAAGGTATATGTCGACGTCTTAGGGCTCCCCTAAGGTCATTCCAATATGTGATGGAAGGTTCCCTATGAAGACGTCTTTCTCTTTCGAGAGAGGTCCACCAATACATGGCGTTCCCTTGGAAACTAAGGGTGGCTAAGGGTACCTTTCGTTCCTCACTTACCCTATGGCAAGCAAAGAGTTGCTCTACCTTCATCTCCCAATCTATATATATTTCTACATTTTCCTTACCATGAAAATGAGGTAGGTCTACTCTAGTTTCCCTTGGCACCTCTTGTTCCCTTTGCCTAGTTCTTCTAGTGGGTGGTTGGTAATAATCATTGATTCTACGGCTTCCCTCCCCTAGAGACTCAATACTTTGAGATGCATGAGTAAGCGTTTTTTTTTTATTTTTGTGTTTTTTGTGATTTCTCTTCTTGAGCTTTAGCCAACTCATTGATTTTGTTCTCATTCTCCAATTGTCTAAAAGATATCAATTGTACCGCTTGGGATACTTCTTTTAAAAGAGTTTTCAAAGATTTTACTTCACTTTCTATAGACTTTGGAGAGTGAGAAGAAGAAGACATGGCTAAAACTTTGTGTATATAGGTGTTGTACTTTGAGAAAGTTTAGGAAAGTTAAAGAAGGTAGTTTTCCAGGTAAGGGAGGTGAGTCACAAAGGACTACTTAAGTACCAAGCCTTTTCCTTGCCAAAAACTATCCTCCAATATCTTCACACAAGACTTTCTCTTAGTGAAACACTTAGAACACAAATAAGTTGAGAACTAAATGCAAGAAAACAATGTAAGCTATCTATGCAACAAAACTAGTCGGTTTTAACACAAATTTAAACAAAACTAACCATGCAAAACGTAGCTATGAAAGCAAAAGAAAAGCAATTACAAACAAGTAACAATTACTAATCAAGAATGCTATACTATTCGGCCCTAGGTGAGGCTTCTTGGACACTTTGAGCCCTTGAAGACACACTCACCGTCTAAACGTAATTAACAAGGTAATTAACAATAAACCAAGTTGCAAAGGAAATAAGAGAACTCCCTTTGTTGATCCTCTTTTTGGTTAGTGCACTTCCTTGTTGTCTTTGCTTGTTGATCTTCCAAGTGTTTGTAGTGTTTTCAAGAATGTTTGTTTCGGCTTTGGCCTTGTCTTCTCCTTAGAATGATGGTCTTTAATTCTCCAATTTCCAGCACCTAGCAAAGGGCTAAACCTTAACCAAATCAAGTTCCCATTCACATAAGCACCAAAGAAGAATTAAATTCCAGCACCCAAATTAGAGGTCAAAGAACAAAAGCAAGAAACAAATTTAATTGAATAAAACAGTACCACCAAAAGGATTTAGATTATGACAACTAGAAAGAGAGTCAAGTAATTAAAGCAAACAAATAAAGGTACTCAATTAAAGGTTGGCACACAAAAGAATTCCTAAAGAAAAGCACTAGATTAGATGACCAAATAAAAAAAACAGCACCACTGGAAAATGTTGTGGGCCAGAAACGTGTTTGTTCCCCGATTTATGCTGAGCTGTATTTTTAAAATTTGACTCTGAAATTTGATATGCAAGAGATTCAGGATCTTATCTAAAATCTGGCTTTGGAATCACTCAAAACTCATGCACCATTTTGTTTTAATAAATTTTGCAATTTTGGTGTTCGGTTAGGCAAGCTGGAGCGCTTCAGATTTGCACTCTGATTTTAAAAGATTTATCATTTTTTTTCTGTTGCTTCTTTTGACCTAATTCTTTTTTTGTCCTTTCTATAACACTTTAAACTTGCATTTTCCAGAGAATCAAAATTTTCCTATGAGTGGAAATATTTTTCTGGGTTAAAACAGCCAAAACAGAGAAGGTGAAAACAGGGGAATCTGAAAACTGGAAACAAAAACAGCAAGATACCAAAGTTTAGACACAATGGAAATTTGTGAAATAGAATTGTGTAGAATCTAAACACAATATGAACTCAAACTAAAAATTAAAAGGCACCAAAGGAGCAAAGAACAGCAGATTCAAACAAAATAAAAAGACCCAAAATCAAGAAACAATCAAGCCAAATAAAAGGACTACTATGAATTGTTGACAATATGGATGAACATGACTTGACAAAACATGTATAGATTCAGAAAAATAAAGACTCAAAGCATAATATGAACCAAATAATGAAAGCAATAAAGACTCAAAATCCTAAAAGAAAATAGCCACTCAAAGGTGTATGGAATCCTATCACAAATTGCACAAGAACTTGTTCAAGATCAAATGAACAAGAGTGCTTCGGTTGGATCTTCCACAAAGCACACCAAGAACAAATTAAAATGTAAAAAACAGCAAGACAAGTATGGAAAGTAAATGACAATATGAAATAAAGAAGAACTAAAATTGAAAAGACAAGGAGCTACTCATCTTGAAGAGCCAAAGCTCATGATACCAAATGATGGCATTTTCATGAAGTTCTTCTTGAATCAATGTAGAGTATGGGGCGGAAGCAATGAATGAGAGTGAGCAAGATCCTCCTAAGAGTGGTGTTGATCTTGTAGGTGCATGATAAGTGTGGGTATTGAGTGGTTCGGCCAGTTCAAGGGAAAAGATGAAGGAATTGAAGTTTAGAGCCTAGGATTCTAGGGAGAAGCAAAGTTGAGCACAAATTGGCAGCATAACTTTACTCACAATAAACTTGCAAAATACATGAGATAGCCTCCCTATTTATAGGCTATTTGGGATGTAAGACCTAAGCTAATACATAATGAAATGTAAACCAAATGAAATGCAAAGCCTAGGCCATGTGCCATGACCGGTCACACCTAGCAAGGTTCTAGAAAGTTTCACTCAAAAATACTTTCTACACTACTCTAATTACTAAGTACCCCTATTGGGCCTTTATGCAATATATACAAGGCTTTCTCTCTTCCATCCGTGGCTTCATCCACTTGTGCTTGTACATGCTTAGCCATTGATCTTGTGAGAGGACCTAGACGGTCTAGGTCCACATCTAGACGCTCCATGGATAGCTTCCTTTCTTCACGTCCTAGACGCTCACTCCTTGGAGCTAGACGCTCTCCTTGGTCTAGACGCTCTTCATGGTTTGGGCTTTGGCTCCCATGGCTAGATGTGCTTGACCCTCTTCCATCAAAAGGTACACTTATCCCTATTTGCAAAAAGACTATTTTTCCTAAGCACTAGAAGAACTTCCCTAAGGTGACGTAGATGGTCTTCTAGGGTTTTACTATATACTAAGATATCATCAAAATAAACTACTGCATATTTACCTATACAATCCCTCAAGGTGTGATTCATAAGCCTCATGAATGTACTTGGGGCATTAGTAAGCCCAAAGGGCATCACCAACCACTCATATAATCCAAATTTGGTCTTAAAAGCGGTTTTCCACTCATCACCCTCCTTGATTCGAATTTGGTGATATCCACTTTTAAGGTCAATTTTGGAGAATAGAGTAGACCCATGCAATTCATCAAGCATATCGTCAAGCCTTGGGATTGGATGCCTATACTTGATGGTGATGTTGTTGATTGCTCGACAATCACAACACATGCGCCATTTTCCATCCTTTTTGGGCACCAACAAGACAGGTACAACACAAGGGCTTAGGCTCTTTTGAACCCAACCCTTCTCCAACAAGTCTTGAACTTGTGATTCTATCTCCTTTGTTTCCTCAGGGTTGGTTCTATAAGCAGGCCTATTTGGTAGGCTTGCCCCCGGAATGAAGTCAATTTGATGTTCTATACCTCTAAGGGGAGGAAGCCCAATGGGACCCTCATTAGAGAATAGATCTTCAAATTCACTTAAAAGGTTTTCTATTTGAGGAGGTAAATTCATAAGTTCACTACTAGTGGCAGTGCATGTAAGTGCTCCTTTACAAAAGATAAGGTTTGGTTGTTCAACAAGAAGCAAATTTTCAAAAACGTAGAGGCTTTTCTTGTTGACCAAACTTATGGGAAGGAACACTCTTCTCCCACGCCTTCCTATCCCTAAGGATTTTCTCTTTTTCTAGCGCTATTTTTTTGTTTGTTTTCCTCATCCCTCTTTTGCTTCATTTGTATTTGGTCATTTACCACTTGAGAATGTGGTAAAGGACTAAGTACAAACTTTTTATACTTGTGGGTGAAAGAAATCTTGTTAGTGAGACCATCATGCAAGGTTTTCTTATCAAATTGCCATGGTCTCCCTAATAAGATATTGCAAGCTTCCATAGGTACTACATCACATAAAACCTTATCTTTGTAGTTCCCTATGGAAAACTTGATTTCCACTTGCTTGTCTACATGTAGTTCCCCATTTTCATTAAGCCATTGAAGTTTATAAGGTTTTGGGTGAGGAACTACTTGTAGCTTAAGCTTCTCCACCATCCTAGCACTACAACAATTGCAAATAGATCCACTATCCACAATAAGAGAGCATATGTTTTCTAAAACATTGCATCTTGTATGAAATATGTTCTCTCTTTGTGTTTCAATGGATGTGCTAGGGTGATTGTTGAGGGTTCTCCTAATCATAAGCAATTCTCCCTCTAGTGGAGCTACCCTCTCATCCTCTCCCCCCTCCTCTCTCTCACTAGGCTCATCCTCGCCACTAGTGTACTCATCTACACCCTTAAGAAACAAATTCCTTTGGTTTGGACATTGTGCTTGCACATGCCCTCTACCATAGCACTTGAAACACTTAACATCTCGAGCTCAGATGGGTGGGGTGGAGGTTACTTTGGTGAAAGGTTTGGTAGGTTCTTTTGGTTTTTCTTTTGATGTACTACCCTCCCTTCTAAACTCTTTCTTGGGATAAAAGTTAGAGTAAGGGCTTACCTTTTGACTTGACGTTTTGCGTAAAATTTGTTGCTCAAATTTAATGCAAAGTTGAACCAAGTCATTCAAGTCTTGGTAAGGTAAGAGCTCCACTCTATCTCTTATCTCAAGTGATAGGCCACTAAGGAACCTAGCTATTGTGGTATCCTTCTCTTCTCTAATGGATGCTGTCATCATGTAGAGCTCCATTTTTTGTCTATACTCTTCCACACTCATGTTTTTTTGTTGGAGTCTTTGGAGCTTGTCCATTAACTCCCTATGGTAGTAGGAAGGTATGTGTCGGCGTCTTAGGGCTCCCCTAAGGTCATTCCAATATGTAATGGGAGGTTTCCTATGAAGACGCCTTTCTCTTTCGAGAGAGGTCCACCAATACATGGCGTTCCCTTGGAAGCTATGGGCGGCTAAGGGTACCTTACGTTCCTCACTTACCCTATGGCAAGCAAAGAGTTGTTCTACCTTCATCTCCCAATCTAGATAGATTTCTACATTTTCCTTACCATGAAAATGAGGTAGGTCTACTCTAGTTTCCCTTGGCACCTCTTGCTCCCTTTGCCTATTCCTTCTAGGGGGTGGTTGGTAGTAGTCATTAATTCTAAGGCTTCCCTCCCCTAGAGACTCATTACTCCTAGATGCATGAGTATGAGTTTTCTTTGATTTTTGTGATTTTTGGGATTTCTCCTCTTGGGCTTTATCTAATTTATTGATTTTTTTTCTCATTTTCCAATTGTCTAAAAGAAATCATTTGTACAACTTGTGAAACTTCTTTTAAAAGAGATTTTATAGATTTGACGTCACTTTCAATAGACTTTGGAGAGTGGGGAGGAGAAGACATGGCTAAAGTTTTTGTGTATATAAGTGTTTTACTTTAAGGAAATTTAGGAAAGTCAAAGAAGGTAGTTTTCCAGGTAAGGGAGGTGAGTCACAAAAGACTACTTAAGTACCAAGTCTTTGCCTTAGCCAAAAACTATCCCTCAATGTCTTCACACAAAACTTTCTCTTAGTAAACTACTTAGAACACAATTAAGTTAAGAAATCAAAACTTTTTTTTTCAATGCAAGAAAACAATGTATGCTAACTAATCAACAAAGCTAGACGGTTTATCACAAACTTAACAAAATAAGCATGCAAAGCGTCACTACTAAGCATAAGAAAAAGGCAATTACAAACAATTAACAATTGCTAATTAAGAATTCTATACTAGTCGGCCCTAGGTGAGGCTTCTTGGACACTTTGAGCCCTTGAAGACACACTCACCGTCTTAATCGTAATTAAGAGGTAATTAACACAAATTAAGTTGCAAGGAAATTAAGAAAACTCCCTTTGTTGATCCTCTTTTTGCTAATTGCACTTCTTTGTTGTCTTTGCTTGTTGGCCCTCCAAGTGTTTGTAGTGTTTTTCAAGAAAGCTTGTTTCGGCCTTGGCTTTGTTTCCCCTTAGAATGAAGGTTTTAATTCTCCAATTCCAGCACCTATCAAAAGACTAGACCTTACCCAAGTCAAGTTTCCATTCAATTAAGCACCAAAGGAGATATAAATTCCAGCACCAAATTAGAGGTCAAAGAACAAAAGCAAGAAACAATTTAATTGAATAAAACAGTACCACCAAAAGGAGTTAGATTATGACAACTAGAAAGAGGTCGAAGAAATATTAAGCAAGCAAATAAAAGGTGCCAAAATAAAGGTAGGCACACAAAAGAATCCTAAGAATGGCACTAGAATTAGATGACCAAATAAAAAAACAGCACCACTGGAAAATGTTGTGGGCCAGAAACGTGTTTTTCCCCAATTTATGCTGAGCTGTGTTTTTAAGATATGATTCTGAAATTTTATATGCAAGATATTAAAGATCTTAGCTAAAATATGGCTTTGGAATCTCTCAAAACGCATGCACCAATTTGTTTTAATAAATTTTGCAATTTTGGTGTTCAGTTAAGCCAGCTGTAGCGCCTCAGATTTGCACACTGATTTTAAAAGATTTATCATTTTGTTTCTGTTGATTCTTTTGGACTAATTATTTTTTTGTACTTTCTATAACACTTCAAACTTGCATATTCCAGAGAATCAGAATTTTCCTATGAGTGAAAATATTTTTCTGGAACAAAACAGCCAGCACAGAGAATGTGAAACAGGGGATTCTGGAAACTGGAAACAAAAACAGCAAGATACCAAAATTTAAACACAATGGAATTTGTGAAATAGAATTTGTGTAGGATCTAAACACAAATAGGAACTCAAACTAAAATTAAAAAGGCACCAAAGGATCAAAGAACAGCAGATTCAAAGCAATTAAAGATACCCAAAATCAAGAAACAATCAAGCCAAATAAAGGACTACTAAGAATTGTTGACATTGTGGATGAACATGACTTGACAAAACATATATGGATTCAGAAATTAAAGACTCAAAAGCATAATACGAACCAAATAATAAAGCAATAAAGACTCAAATTCCTAAAAGAAAAACATCAACTCAAGGTGTATGGAATCCTATCACAATTTGCACAAGAAATTGTTCAAGATCAATTGAACAAAAGTGCACCGGTTGGATCTTCCAAATAGCACACCAAAACAAATTAAAATGTAAAAAACAGCAAGACAATTATGGAAATAAGATGAACAACATGAAATAAAGAAGAACTAAAAATGAAAAGACCAAAAGCAACTCATCTTGAAGAACCCAAGCTCATGATACCAAATGATGGCAAATTTCATGAAGGTCTTCTTGAATCATGTAAGAAAAAGGTGCGGAAGCTATGAAGGTGTGTGTGCAAGATCCTCCTAAGAGTGATGTTGATCTTGAAGGTGCATGATAGGTATGAACATAGGGAGGTTTGGCCAGCCCAAGGAAAGGTGAAGGATGTGAAGTTTAGAGCCTAGAGTTCTAGGGAGAAGCAAAGTTTGGCACAAAATGGCAGCATAACTTTACTCACAATAAACTTGGAAAAATACAAGGGATAGCCTTCCTATTTATAGGCTATAAAACCGTAAAAGCTAAGCTAAGTGTAAATGAAATGAGAGCCAAATGAAATGCAAGAATGACAAGGCACATGGCACATGCTCATGACCGGCCAAACACAAAAGAGGTTCTAGAATGTTCACTCAATTATGCTTTCTACACTACTCTAATTACTAAGCACCCCTAATGGGCCTCCATGTAACATGTACAAGGCTTTCTCTTTTCCATCCGTGGCTTCATTCAATTGGGCGTGAATGTTGATGAGAATCAAGTAAAGGAGGTTTTTATTAATGAAGGAAGAGGCAATTCACCATCACACTTGAAGTTCTTCCTTCTAGTCTTCTCAAAATTAAAAGAAGACATAAAATAAAGAGAGGCCCAAGCCCAAAGCCCAAAGCCCAAGCCCAAGCCCAAGTCCATCCTATAAAGGGCAAGGCCAAGTATTAAATAATAAAGAATATTGTTGAAGGTGCTTAGAGGGAAACATTAGAAACCTCTATTGTTAAAGCATCTTTTAGTCTTTAGTTAGGAGTCTTAGGGGGGTGTGTTAGTAGATAGGTGTAGGAGTAAATAAAGAGGTGCCAAAATGAGAGAAGGGATCACACCTTCCTCATGTATTGTTTTAGGCGCCAATTCTAGAAGCTTTTTAGGAGGGAGTTTTTGAATTTGTGTAGCTTGCATTTCAGCACCTTAGGCTATAAATAGAGGTGCTCCCTTTGTATTTTTCAGATTTGAATTTATCTCAAGAAACTATACTCAAAATTGGAGTGAGCATTGGAGAGCTTTTGAGCCTTCTTCTCTAGTCTTATCTTGAAGGATCCATGGTGTCCTCAAGTGGCGGCAGCACACTCATCTAGGAGCAACCACACTTCTTGTGGCGTGATCATTCATCATTCATCCATCTTCATGAGCAATTCTCTACTCCTTCCTTTCTTCTTTGTTAATTCCTTGTCTTTGCTTGTTTCTTTGTTGTTTTTGGTTCGGTTTTTAAGTTTTCCAGCAGCTGTTCTTATTCTTCTTTGTGTTTGGTTCGGTACTTTTCTTTTTCCAGCAAGTATTTTCAGTTCTATGTCTTTCTTTTACATTTTGTTCGGTTCAGTTTGCTTCCCTTCCAATTCTATTCGGTGGATTTAAGTTTTACCTCTTTTTGTTGGTTCAATTTGACAATAATTGGATCTTCTATATGAGTTTGTGTTTTGGCACTAGTTTTGGTGAGTTCTTGTTCATAGAACCTTGATCCATTTCTATGATAAAGTGCCTAGCTCTTAACCAACTCAAGATGATTCCTAAGAATGTCAAGAATCATTCTAATTGTGCTAGTATTCAATTGGGCGTGAATGTGCTTAGCCATTGATCTTGTAATTGGGCATAGACGGTCTAGGCCTCCCCCTAGACGCTCCATGTGTAGCCTCCCCTCTTCACGTCCTAGATGCTCCTTCCTTGAGTCTAGACGCTCATCATGGTCTAGCTTTGGGTCTTGGCTTTCATGGTGAGATGTGCTTGGCCCTCCTCCATCACAGGTGGTGAGGCTGAACACCAAGGATGAAACTATAATGGTGCATGCGTTCAGGTAGGGGATCGTGCCAGGACCCTTCAGCGAATCGCTCATCAGAAACCACCCCAAGACTTTCGGCGAGATAAGGCGTCGAGCGATGGCTCATATTGTCGCGGAGGGAGAAGTCAACGAGAAGCACACATGCGTTGTTCCCACGCGTCCATGAGCAATGGGTCGACCTCAACCCTTGAGGGTGCAGGAGGCCACGACGGAGAAGAGGGCCCCAGCAAAGCAACAACCCTACGAACCCAGGAAGTCCCATACTAGGGGGCGCGCAAGGGAGAATGTGCCACCAAGGCACAACTTCGTAGTAGAATTGAAGGACCTGATCACCGTCCCCAACATAGCGGAGAGATTAAAGATACCCGCAAAGACATACAAGAAGTTGGGACCTAACAAGAACGCTTGGTGTGAGTTCCACCAAGCGTTTAGCCACCCCATACGTAACTGCTTGGCGTTGGGACACCCGTTAGACGAGCTGGTGAAGAATGATTTCCTGAAGGACTACTTGGTGGAGTCACAGGGAGCATAAAACTTGATAGCGCGAGGAGAGGATCAGGGGCACGAGATGCCCATCCATGGAGAGATCCATACCATCTTGGGGGGTTTCTTAGGTGGAGGATGCACCGCTTCCCAAAGTAAGAAGTATGCATGAGCGGTGATGACAGTAGAGGCGCAAGAGGCAGATCAAGCCCTTGACGTAGACCTTGTCTTCACCAAAGTCGACCTCCGAGACGTTGTTCCCCACGACAATGACCAGTGGTGATATCAGTAGTGGCTGCAGGGAGAAAGGTACACCGTGTATTGGTGGACCAGGGAAGCTCGACAGACGTAATGTTCTAGACGACCTTCAACAAGTTGCAGTTGTCCCCTAATCAACTGAGGCCTTATACCGGCTGTTTGTACGACTTTGTGGGAGACCAGGTGGAGGTGCGTGGGTACCTAGAGCTAAGGACCACCTTTACAGATGGTGCCGCATCCCGCACAGAGAACATCAAGTACCTCGTTGTCAATGCCTTCTTCGCTTACGTACTGCTAGGTAGACCTACGCTGAACAGGCTGAGGGCGGTGGCGTTGATGAGGCACATGAAGATGAAGCTGCCTGACTTGGGAGAAAAGGTGATAACCATCAAGTCAGATCGGAAGGACTTTAAGTGATGCTATGAAAATAGCCTTAAGACCAAGAGATGGGTGTTCATGGTCACCACTAGGGCACCAAGTGAAGAAGGGGTTGCCCATGCAAAGATCGCTCGGGAGAGGCGACCTGAACTAGAAGGAGACGTCCTGGAGAGGGAGATTGGAAGCAAGACGTTCAAACTTTGAAAATCATTAGGCCAAGCAGCACAAGACTAGATTGCAAGGTCATAACACGACATCTGGATGCCTTCGCATGGTCCGCCTCAGACATGTCAGTCATAGACCCAGACTTCCTATGCCACCGCCTCACCATGGACCCCCAGGTCAGGCCTGCCCGTCAGAGAAGAAGGAAGTTCAACGAGGAGAGGCGACAGGTCATAAAAGAAGAGACAAAGAAGCTGCTGAGCGCTGACCATATAAGGGAGATCCAATACCCTGAGTAGTTGGCAAACGTTGTTGAACCAAGTGGTGTTCAAGCTTTGAAGAATCCAAATCCTTTGAAGGATGTTGAAGCCTTTGCTGTGCTTGGTGTTGCTGTGCTGGTTTAGTATAGTTCTGGGGTAGTTTGGTGTTTGTAATCCACCCTTTGACTAAATCTAAAGCATAACCATCTCAATCTTTGTGAAAGTAAAATGTTTTTAAACTAAGTTAAAACAACCGATTGTTTTGTCGAAACAACCGATTGTTTGTACTTAGGTGTTTTGAGAAAAAGATTGAAAACTGTTTTTCAAATGGTTGAACTGTTAAGAACCAAAAAAACCGATTGATTCGAGGAAACAATCGATTGTTTGTTTTGGGACCATAATAGAAAAACTGTTTTATCTTTGACTGAGCTTTAAATGATTTAACTGCTTACGCTCCAGTCATTAAATGCTTTGACCAATCTTTTAATGCAATTTAAGAGTTTGTTAAGATTTGATAACAAACTACATCTTTGAATAAATTCAGAATAACAGATTTCAGAATCAATCTTTGACAAGTTTTCACTAAGAGTTTTTGAGTTTTTCAAAGAGCTGAGATTGCTAAGTTTGTGTGATTGATCAAAGTCTGTGGAATAGGATTCTGCTTGTATTGATTTCAGATTATCTTCTGTAACAAGTGTAATCCTTGTACTCTGTAAAACAAGTTTTGTTTCTATGTTTGCTGAGATTGGCTGTGTTCTTGAGGGGATCAAGATCAGCAATCTTGGTGTTGGTGTGTTGACTAAGGAGAGTGTGTTTCTTGAGGTGTTCAAGGTCATTCTCTTGGTTGTTGTGTAAGTGATCAAGTGGTGATTGCTTAGTGGATTTCCTCAGGGTTCTGAGAAGACTGGATGTAACTCTGGGTTTGGAGTGAACCAGTATAAGCATCTGTGTACAATCTCTCTATCTCTAACTCTTTAATTTCAGTTTTATTTGTTGTTTGCTGGTATAAACAATCGATTGTTTCTGTGAAACAACCGATTGTTTCTGTGAAACAACCGATTGTTTTTCTAGTTGTGCTTATTTTGTTTGCTGTTTTTGGTAAACTGAATTTCTTATCAATAGTTTCCTGAGATAAATTCATTCTTGTTTTAAAAGTTTACGAAAATCTTCTTTAAACAATTCACCCCCCTCTAGTTTAAAGCCATCCATTCTAACAAACGTGGTCCTTGTGAAGAAAGCCAATGGGAAATAGAGGATGTGCGTTGACTTCACAGACCTCAGTAAAGCTTTCCCGAAGGACTCGTACCCTCTACCAAGCATCGACGCCTTGGTGGACAACGCCTTGGGCTGCAGGATGCTTAGCTTCCTGAATGTTTTTTCTGGATACAACCAGATGAAGATGCATCCCAGGGACGAATGCAAGACAACGTTCATGACAGAGCTGTCTTGCTACTATTACACGGTGATGCCCTTTAGGCTGAAGAATGTAGACGCCACCTACCAGAGGTTGATGGACAGAGTACTCGCACTCATGATAGGGCGAAACGTGCAAACCTATGTGGACGACATGGTGGTGACCTCACAGGTGAAAGATCAGCAAGTGGCTAATTTAGAAGAGCTATTTACGACAATAGCTAAGTACAAACTAAAGCTGAACCCCGAGAAGTGCGTGTTCGGAGTGGAAGCGAGTAAATTCTTGGGTTTCCTACTCACCGAACGTGGGATAGAGGCGAACCCCGAGAAGTGCGCTGCAATCCTTGCGATGAGAAGCCCAATCTCAGTGAAGGAGGTGCAACAGTTGACTGGGCGGGTGGCTGCTCTGTCTAGATTTGTATCAGTTGGAGGAGACAAGGGTCACCCTTATTTCCAGTGTCTGAGGAGGAACAACAGGTTCATCTGGACCAGGGAGTGAAAAGGCGTTCCTCAAGCTGAAGGAGTACCTAGCCAATCCCCAGTGTTGTGCAAGCCACAACTGGGTACTCCACTCCGCCTGTACTTCGTTGTGACGGAACAGGTGATTAATGCGGTCCTTGTGCAGGAGCAGGACCAAGTGCAAAAGCCTTTTTATTTTGTGAGTAAAGTATTACAAGGGCTTGAGGTAAGATACCAGGCCCTAGAGAAGGCAACCTTGGCAGTAGTGTTCTCAGCAAGGAGACTTCGCCGCTACTTCCAGAGTTTTACCGTGGTAGTGATGACAGACCTGCCTATCCGAAAGGTACAAAAGCCGGATATGGTGGGAAGAATGGTACAATGGGTAGTAGAGCTTTCAAAGTTCGATGTCTAGTACGAGCCCCGAGGCCCTATTGAAGGCCAAGTCTACGCAAATTTTATGGTAGAGCTCTCCTCGACAGATGCACACCAAGAGGAAGCCAACTTCCGGTGGGTGCTCTCTGAGACGGGTACTCTAACCAACAAGGCAGCGGGGTAGGTGTCATCTTGGAAGGACCGAACGGGCTATTGATCAAGCAGGTCCAATGGTTCGCCTTCAAGGCTAGCAACAACCAATCAGAGTACAAAGCCCTCATCGTTGGCATGCTACTAGCCAAGGAGATGGGGACGCAGAGTCTTTTGGCGAAGAGTGACTCCCTATTAGTCACAGGTCAAGTGACAGGAGAATACCAGGCCAAGGACCCTTAGATGGCCGCATACCTAGGGTACGTCCAGATGCTGAAGGGGTCATTCGTGGTGTTCGAGCCAGTGCATGTCCCTAGAGAGTAGAATGCCCGAGCTGACTTGCTAGCTAAGCTCGCCAGCTCAGGCAAGGGGGGCAGACAAAGGACAATCATACATGAAACCCTGAAGACACCTCGAACTTTCACCGCAAATAACTTGGTAGGTGTCCACCAGATCAACACGACGAAAGGAAGGGCGAGGAGTCATCAGTCACTGACCCAGGAGACACTGAAGACTCCTAGGGTAAGCATATATCTAGTCCTGGGGGAGGAATCAATGCAGGTTTTCCTGGTTGAGGGAGGCGAAACCTGGATGACGCCCTACAAGCGCTACCTGGCTGATAGGATACTCCTATTGGAGCACACAGAGGCCAGAAAAATAAAGAAAAATTATGCCAAGTACACTCTCATCGATGGAAAGGTGTTCAGACATGGGTTCACCCACCCAATCTTGGTCTGTGTAAGCGGAGACCAATGTGCACGAATAATGGCAGAGCTCCACGAAGGGATATGTGAGAGTCACATCGATGGACGATCCATAGCATAAAAGGCCATTCGTGTGGGATATTATTGGCCAACCGTAAAGGAAGACTGCACGAGGTGCGCACAACAGTGCAAGCAGTGTCAGCAACACGCAGATTGGCACAAGGCGCCACCAGAAGAGCTCAGGTCGATTTACAGCCCCTGACCATTCCATACATGGGGAATTGATATCCTAGGACCCTTTCCCTTGGCAATAAGGCAGATGGATTACCTCGTGGTTGCCATAGAGTACTTCACGAAGTGGATAGAGGTTGAGCTAGTGGCGCAAATCACGACCCACAAGATCCAGCACTTCGTGTGGAAGAACATAGTGTGCCGCTTCGGGGTACCGAAGTGTTTGGTGTCTGATAACGACACACAGTTTGCAAGCCAACAACTGGGCAAGTTATGCTCAGAAGTTGGAATAAAGCAGGTGTTCGCATCAGTTGAGCACCTCTAGACAAATGGGCAGGTCGAGTCTGCCAACAGAGTCCGGCTCAGAGGTATGAAGAGAAGGCTCGAAAAGGCCAAAGGAACCTAAGCAGAGGAGGTTCCTAGAATTGAGTGGGCTTACCACACCACTTCCCAGTCCACCACCAGAGAGACACCCTTCAGCTTGGTGTATGGGTCAGATGCGATGATTCCCGTGGAGATCCAGGAGAGCTCGCCACGCTTCCAAAACTTCGTGGCTAAAAAGTCTAACGAAGAGAGAAAGGTGAACTTGGACCTACTGGATGAAGTCAGGGAGGAAGCAAGAATTAAAGCTGAAGCATTAAAGAGAAGGGTGGAGTATAAGCACAGCTCGAAGCTGAAGCCTCGCCAGTTCCAGGTCGCCGACCTGGTGATGCGGAAGGCCCACCCATATCAATTGGAGAACAAGCTGTCTCCCAAGTGGACTGGTCCTTTCAGAGTGACAAAGGCCTTTGGGAATGGGGCATACAGGCTTGAGACGCTGAAGAGAGGCGCAATTCCTCATACATGGAATGCGACCAACCTCAAGTTTTACTTCAGTTAAAATTTAGCATTGTACATAGTTCTTAGGGGACGCTCTTTTTCCCTTATAAGGGGTTTTTAACGAGGTCACCCAATAAAAATCGATTGAAGTATATTCTCGAATTTTTGTACAATGCAGTTACGAACCGTCGCCTTGCGTTAGAGGTCTTGAGAGTGGGAAAGGTAGGTTCACAGAGAACGCCTCCCCCTCAAGTGAGAACGCCAAGGTTGAACGAAATGGTTCACCAGAGAAATCCTCCTTCGCCTTTGAGCTATGACGAGGTCAGTTACGAACCGTTCGCTTGGTTTAGAAGTCTCGAGAGTGGGAATGGTAGGTTAACAGAGAAAACCTCCCCCTCGAGTGAGAACACCAAGAATGAACAAGTAAGGTTCACCAGTGAAATCCTTCTTTGCCTTTGAGCGAAGATGAGGTCAGATACAAACCGTTCCCTTGTGTTAGAGGTCTCGAGTGCGGGAAAGGTAGGTTCGCAGAGAACGCCTCCCCCTCGAGTGAGAACGCCAAGGTTGAACGAAATGGTTCACCAGTAAAATCCTCTTTCGCCTTTGGGCGGAGATGAGGTCAGTTATAAGTTGTTCCTTGGGTTAGAAGTCTCGGAAGCGGGAAAGGTAGGTTCGCAGAGGACACGTCTCCCTCGAGTGAGAATGCCAAGGCTAAGCAACGCAATTCACAATTAAATCCTCCCCTAACTTTAAGTAAGGGCGAGATCAGTTCAGAACCTATCCCATGGGTTATAAGTCTCAAGGGTGAGCGGGATGGTTCGTAGAGAATGCCTCCCCTCCCATTCGAGTGAGAACACCAGGGGAAAGAGGTAAGGTTCGCCAGTTAAATTCTCCCTTGACTTTATACAACCAGGACGAGTTCAGTTATGAGTTTCTCTTCGGGCTAGAAGTCTCGAGACTGGACAAGTTGGTTCATAGAGAACACCCTCTCTCTCGAGTGAGAGCACCATAATGGAGACAGTGCGGTCTAGAAGGACAGCACGACTCGCCAACGACATCAGTAAAGCACCTCCTTACTTAGTAAGATAGGAGCAGAGTCAGTTAGAAGGCCTCTCTCTGTTGTGCCTTATGAAGTAGGTTCGAAGAATGACAACTAGAAGTTCCCTCACATTTGTGTTTGAGGGTGATGTTAGTTACATGTTAGTATGCAAACCCCCACTGCCTAAAGAAGAGTATACAGTAGGGCGGGGGTAGGTAAGTGTGCTACCTAAGGTTCGAGTGTTCGTCGAAGGCGTTGTGTTACTGCGAGCCACTACACTGAACAATCAAACACGAAGAATGCAAGTCAAAGTAAGATAAAGTATATTATTCAACAAGTTAAGATAAAGAAAACATCAAGCAGGTTCAAGTAGTTAAAGTTTAAAGCAATTAACAATTCAGACAGTGAAAGCAAACCAAGCATTTATAAATATGAAGAAGATTGTTTTGTTGAAAGACCAAATACAAGCTAAGAGGGGGGGTGCCCTAGGCACAACTTGCCCATCTACGACGTGGTTCGACGTTGCGAAGGGTGAGGAGTCCATCTCAGGATGCACGCAGGCAACCTGAGCAAGAGCATCCTCGAACCCTGCAGCGTAGGCGTCGGCAGCGTCCTCGATGAGTTCTGCCTCAGTCTTCTTGAAGGTCTCAGCTTGTTGGGTGAGTTTAGCCTCCATCCGGCCAAGCTGCACCTCTTGATTAGTAGCCCTCTCCTCAAGTTTGGCCATCTTAACCTTGGTTTGCTCAGCCTCTTCTTCCAGCTCCACCACCTTGGTGCACAAAGGCAAGACCCTTGACTCAAGATCAGCATACTTTTGACCTTTGTTGAAGAGTATTTTCTTGGCCTCCTTTTTGGACTGGCGGAGGCTGCTTATCTCTTGATCCAGAGCAGTTTCACGATTGGTGAAGATCAGAACCAGTTGGGCCAGGTCCTCTTTCTTCTTCTCCTCCGCCAAAGCCAGGTCTTCCTTGGCCTTCACCTCCACCAAGGCCAGGTCTTCCTTAGCTTTAGCCTCCACCAGAGCCAGTTGCTCCTTGATCCTTGCCTCAGTCTTTCTTGTGAGGGCGTTTGATTGGGCAAGGAATTCGCCAAGACTGAGGCCCAGGCGTTCTCTTATTACATCCTCCTCCAAGTCCTCCGATGCCCCTCGCTGGAAGCTTTTGAGGGCAAGCTGAAGGACAGCGGGCAGCTCGGGGGCGAATGGAGTTTGCTCATCTCCAGGGGCGCTCTCGCCGCCACCTTTGAGCGCAAGGGGGACCGCGACGATGGGAGCAGAAGGGGCTGGGGAAGGCACAGTGATGGGAGCGGAAGGAGCTGAGGCACCAGGCACCCCTTGGCGACGAGCAAGGGCGTCAGCTAGCCTAACTCTCTTTTCTGCGTTGAGTACCATGCCTACACCAAGATAGGAAAACATGAGAAGACAATAATGGGGGTTAGCAAATACATAAGTATGAAGAAGCAGAACACTCAATAACAAGCAAACACACTGAAGTAAAAGAACAATAGTAGAGACGAATCGATGTAGCCCCTGATGCCTGAGGCGCTGAACTCATGTTTGATCAGTTGGGCAGTGTTGAACACTGCCCCTAGACTCGAGAGAACCTGACACACATCGCGATCAGGAAGGGCCAGTTCCTCGAGAGTTTTAGGTTTCTTAAGTCTTAGTTCCCTCACCCAGTATAGGGGGAACCCGTCCAACAAAGTGGGGTTGTGCTCGGTGCATCACACCCTAAAGAACTTCCCTTTGAAGCCCTTATGATGGAAACCGTCCAGCCTCAAAACTTTTGGCCAAGAAGATAGACGAAGATTGAGCTTTAATAAAGAGTTTGTAAAGTCTTTTTCTTCTTCTTAGCCTTGTAAAATTGTATAGAGTAGTTAGGAAGTTTTGGTCCTTGTATTTTGGGCCAAAGTAGAGAAAGATGTAAATAGAAAACAAAGTAATGTGTAAATAGTAAAAGAGGGGTGCAAATAGAAATGTAGGCAAGGAAGGCATGAGTCTCCACATGTCTTCTCCTTAATGGAGAGGATTTGCACCAATAAGGTGGTGACACTTGTCACACTCTCATTTGAGAGTTTTTGAGAGACTTTATCCTATAAATAGGAGTCTCTTGTACATGTATTTCTTTAACTTTGAATTAGTAATGAAATGCTGCCTAATTTTGGCCATTCTACTTGTTCTTAAGTTATCCCTAGGTTAGTCTCCTTCAAGACTTAGCCTAGACTATTTCCTAGTGAGTTGGCCTCACCTCTCACTCTCACAAATTCCTACTCCACTTCAATCCATGGAAACTCCTCTTGAGTTTCTTTAATGCTTCCGCTCATCATATCTCCTTCATCATTCATCCAAAGAAGAAATTACAAAGATCATTACTAGAAGAAGATCGTTTTTCCATCATTTGGTATTCAGAGCTATGGTTGTAAGATCTTCTTCTATTTTTTTCTAAATTCCGTGTTGTTCATAATGTTCTTGATTGTCTTGAATGTTTACCGATTGATTTTGTCTTTTTGTTCAGTTCAAATTAATTGTTCTTACTTGAACCTTCATGTATGTGCTTTTAGGTGTTCTTGTGTTTATGTTCATGTGTGCTTTTGAATTTTTTTGAGTTTTCTTCAAATTTGTTTGGTGAAATTTTCATATAATTGAGTCATTTTGATTTTATAATCATATATGTTTTGTCTAGAGTCATGTTTAGTCAAAATTTGTCATAAACTCCATTAGTTGAACTTTTTAAAGTTTTTTTTCAAATATCTTCATAGATTAGAGCTCTTGAGTGCTTTTGATTTTCATTTTTGAGTTCATAAATTGCTACTAGATCATTAGCAATTTTCTTTAAAGTTAGGTTTCCATTATCATCTTCTCCAAAATTCATTTTCGAAAATTCTTGAAAATTTTCCGAAAGTTTTTCGTGGTTCAAAAAGCGATTCCAGTGCTGTGCATGTTTATCTGAACCTGTTTGGAGATCTCATTGGATATTTGGTGCGGACAGTGAATCCAGAGGTACGAATAGCATATCTAGTGCGATTTGTGTTGATTGTTCTTCATCTTCTGCTTCATTTTTCTTCTTTGGCTTCATTTTGAATCGGTGCGCGAAGATTGATCGAAGAATAGTAACGGTGCCAATCGGAGGTTAGTGATTTCCGATGACCTAAATCGGAATCGCGCGTGGAGGTATTGGAAACGGAAGAATAGCAAACGGTAGTGGCGTTTTCCAGCGAAACCGGTGAACGGAGAAGACGATCGGAGAAATCTGTTTGAATCACGATCGAGTTGGTTTGGTGAATCGAAAATCGAAGAATTAAAACAGTGAAGAATGAATTTATTCATGTAAGTTCTTCTTCCACTTCACTTCCGATTCCGAAGATTTGTGATTCTGCTTTTGCGTTCATCTGGTTCTTCATTTCTTTTTGGAGCGATTTTGGAAATCTATGATTGAAATCGGTTTCTGCACTGGATTGTTAAAGCATTGAAGCAATTTGTTTTATTCGTCGTTTTGTCCTGAGCAATTTGAACACTATTAAGTTCTTTTCGGTACAAATCGAGAATCGTGATCGAGACGTTGAACGAACGGATTTGTGTTGGATTAATCAAAGAACTGGTGCGGCGTTCTCTAGTGACTAGAGTAGATGATGGAAGAGGACCAAGCACAAGCCCACATGCAAGCCCACCAAAGGGTAGATTTGGGCCACCCATAGAGTTATGGCCAAGAGGATCCAAGAAGACGTTCTTTTACATGTTCAAATGCCATAAACTCTAGTGTAGAGTAGACTTTAATTTCTTGTCAAAATTAGCATAGGAACTTTATTTGTAATTTTCTTAGAATTAATTTTGGCACCTAAAACACCAACCTAGGTAAACTTAGAGTTTCTAAAAAAACCTCTAAATTTACCAAGGCCGGTCTAGAAAGCCCATGTCGGGTGAGCATAAAAACTAGACACACCCCTCCCCATGTGCTCATTTGTACACCCATGTGCCATGTGCACCCATGTGCTTCACATTTACATTTCATTTGGCTAGCATTAGGGTTGCATTATGGTCCTCCTTAGCCTATAAAAGGAGGAGCCTACACCTTGTATTTTCAAGTTTATTGTGAGTAAAGTTATGCTGCCATTTTGTGCCAAGCTTTGCTTCTCCTAGAATTCTAGGCTCTAAACTTCACTTCCTTCACCTCTCCTTGGGCTGGTCGAACCTCCCTATAATCATACTTATCATGCACCTTCAAGATCAACACCACTCTTAGGAGGATCTTGCACACACACCTTCATAGCTTCCGCACCATTTTCTTACATGATTCAAGAAGACCTTCATGAAAATGCCATCAGTAGAGGAACGAAGAAACTGCACTCTATGATTGTGCACACAGCTTCGTCTTCTCAAACGTGGAACTGAAATTGAAGTGATTTTGAGAAGGTTAGTCATTCAATTGATTAAGGTGAAGCAATTTCTAGAGAGTTATTCCACTCTTAGGAGGATCTAGCATGCACACCTTCATAGCTTCCGCACCACTTTTCTTACATGATTCAAGAAGACCTTCATGAAATGCCATCATTTGGTATCATGAGCTTGGGTTCTTCAAGATGAGTTGCTTTTGGTCTTTTCATTTCTAGTTCTTCTTTTATTTCATGTTGTTTATCTTTTCCATAATTGTCTTGCTGTTTTTTGCATTTTAATTTGTTTTGGTGTGCTTTGTGGAAGATCCAACCGAAGCACTTTTGTTCAATTGATCTTGAACAAGTTCTTGTGCAAATTGTGATAGGATTCCATACACCTTTGAGTTGCTATTTTCTTTTAGGCTTTTGAGTCTTTATTGCTTTCTTATTTGATTCATATTATGCTTTTGAGTCTTAATTTCTGAATCTTATATGTTTTGTCAAGTCATGTTCATCCACAATGTCAACAATTCTTAGTAGTCCTTTATTTGGCTTGATTGTTTCTTGATTTTGGGTATCTTTAATTGCTTTGAATCTGCTGTTCTTTGAATCTTTTGGTGCCTTTTTAATTTTAGTTTGAGTTCATATTGTGTTTAGATCCTACACAATTCTATTTCACAAATTTCCATTGTGTTTAAATTTTGGTATCTTGCTGTTTTTGTTTCTAGTTTCCAGAATCCCCTGTTTCAAATTTTTCTGTGCTGGCTGTTTTGTTCCAGAAAAATATTTCCACTCATAGGAAAATTTTGATTCTCAGGAATTTGCAAGTTTGAAGTGTTATAGAAAGGAAAAAAAATAATTAGTCCAAAAGAATCAACAGAAAAAAATGATAAATCTTTTAAAATCAGTGTGCAAATCTGAGGCGCTACAGCTGGCGTAACGGAACACCAAAATTGCAAAATTTATTAAAAAAAATTGGTGCATGCGTTTTGAGTGATTCCAAAGCCAGATTTTAGCTAAGATCTTGAATATCTTGCATATCAAATTTAAGAATCATATCTTAAAAACAAAGCTCAGCATAAATTGGGGAAAAACACGTTTCTGGCCCACAACATTTTCCAATGGTGCTGTTTTTTTTATTTGGTCATCTAATTCTAGTGCCATTCTTAGGATTCTTTTGTGTGCCTACCTTTATTTTGGTACCTTTTATTTGCTTGCTTAATATTTCTTGGACCTCTTTCTAGTTGTCATAATCTAACTCCTTTTGGTGGTACTGTTTTATTCAATTAAAATTGTTTCTTGCTTTTGTTCTTTGACCTCTAATTTGGTGCTGGAATTTATTTCTCCTTTGGTGCTTAATTGAATGGAAACTTGACTTGGGTAAGGTCTAGTCTTTTGATAGGTGCTGGAATTGGAGAATTAAAACCTTCATTATAAGGGAAAACAAAGCCAAGGCCGAAACAAGCTTTCTTGAAAAACACTACAAACACTTGGAGGGCCAACAAGCAAAGACAACAAGAAAGTGCATTTAGCAAAAAAAGGATCAACAAAGGGAGTTTTCTTATTTTCCTTGCAACTTAATTTGTGTTAATTACCTCTTAATTACGATTTAGACGGTGAGTGTGTCTTCAAGGGCTCAAAGTGTCCAAGAAGCCTCACCGAGGGCCGACTAGTATAGAATTCTTAATTGGCAATTGTTAATTGTTTGTAATTGCCTTTTCTTTTGCTTAGTTAGTGACGCTTTGCATGATTATTTTGTTAAGTTTGTGTCAAACCGTCTAGCTTTGTTGATTAGTTAGCATACATTTGTTTTCTTGCATTGAAAAAAAAAAGTTTTGATTTCTCAACTTAATTGTGTTTTAAGTAGTTTACTAAGAGGAAGTTTTGTGTGAAGACATTGAGGGATAGTTTTTGGCTAAGGCAAAGGCTTGGTACTTAAGTAGTCCTTTGTGACTCACCTCCCTTACCTGGAAGACTACCTTCTTTGACTTCCCTAAATTTTTCTCAAGGTAAAATACTTCTACACACAAAGTTTTAGTCATGTCTTCTCACTCCTCTAAATCTCTTAAAAGTGAGGTGAAATCCTTGAAATCTATTTTGAAACAACTTACTAAGGATATTCAATCAATTTCATCTAAATAATTGGAGAATGAGATCAAAACTAATGAATTGACTAAAGCAAAGAATGAGAAGTCTCAATTTTCAAAAAAATTACATTCTCATGCATCTAGCTCTAAACATCATGATTATCTTGGGGAAGAAAGTCTTAGGAAAAATGAATATCATCAACAATTCCCTAGGAGAGCTAGGAAAGAGAGACAAGAAAACCTAACCAAGCATATCTCTCACACTCAAGCTAGAGAAATTCCATGTTTAGAATACCTTGGCAATGATCAATTAGCATCTCAATGTTTCAATGAAAGATCTATGATCTTAAGGGACAAAGATGAGAATAGTAGCCAAGAAAAAGAAGCTAGTGAGAGTGAAGAAAATGTAAAAATAGAAAAGCAAGAGAAAACCCTTGGAAAACAAAAGGCGTGGGAGAAGAGTGTTCCTTCCCACAAGGTCATTCAACAAGAAGGAAAAGTTGAAAATACATTTGAAAATATACCTCTTGTTGAACAACCTAGCCTTACCTTTTGTAAAGGAACACTTGCAAGCCTAGAAAAAAAAAGAAGAATCCTTAAAAAAGGCTTGCATAGATAAAAATATAGTAGATTATTTTACATACATGCCAAGATATCACCAAGTGAAGGTCAAGTCATCTATAGGCATCTACAAAGACAATTTTTTATGTGAAGTAGTGCCTAAAGAAACTTGTCATGTCTTATTGAGACAACCTTTGCAAAGAATTGAAATTTCCATGAACAAAGGTTGTATCAACGAGACTACCTTCACACATAAAAGAGAAATTCTTCATGAAGGAGAACTCATGGGTCAAAATAGAGTTGATAAAACTCTAGAGCTTTTAAAAGGAAAATTATTGTCACCCATGAGAAAAGATGTTCAAAGACATTACCCTAGATACATTCCGTGTTTTAAAAATACATCTAAGGCGATGTCTCATGAACTCTATACTCCTTCACCTTTTGCAAATGATCCTTGGGAAGACATAAGCCTAAATTTCATATTAGATCTTCCTAGGACAACAAAAGGTTTTGATTCCATTGTCATAGACATGGATAAACTCTTCCTTAAAGAAGTGACAAGTCTTCATGGTTTCTCTTCAAACTTAGTGTTGGATAGAGCTCCAAAATTTGAAAACCATCATTTGAGGATTCTCTTGGAAAAACTTGCAACTAAGTTGTCCTTTTCAAATTCTTATCATCCTCAAAAGAATGGTCAAAATAAAATTGAAAACATAGCTCTTGTTACTATGCATAGAGAAATCATGAAAGCCAACCACAATTCTTGGGATGAGTATCCTTTTTCTATTGCGCATGCATACAATAGAGTAGTCCACAAGACTACTAATATTTCTACATTTGAAGTTGTATGTGAACATAATCCTCTTTCTCTTTTTGCGTTGTTACCACTTCCTAAAGGAATTATGCCTAAGGAACAAGTAACCACTATTGAAAATTTTACAAAGCATGAGAGGATTAGAGAACACATGCAACCATCAAAAGAGAAATATTGTAAAAAGTTGCCAAAAACAAAAGAAAAACAAAATTGGCAACTTCATAAAATTGATTTGTATATAACTGCTTCAACTAACTCATTTGCTTTATTAGATAATTCCCCTAGGTGGACGTTTGATCCGGGAGGGCAAGCATAGTTGAAGAAGCAAGAGGCTGCTATCCGAGATCAAATCTCTAGATCTGAGGATAGATCTTCTCAAGGAGAAGGAGATGATGGACACCATCCAGCCACATCCATTCCCCTAGCCATGAAGAAGAAGAAGCAATGGATTTGAGGACAAATCCTTTTCAAGAGGGAGGGGATGATGGAAGAGGCCCAAGCACAAGCCCACATGCAAGCCCACCAAAGGGTAGATTTGGGCCACCCATAGAGTTATGGCCAAGAGGATCCAACAAGACGTTCTTTTACATGTTGAAATGCCATAAACTCTAGTGTAGAGTAGACTTTAATTTCTTGTCAAAATTAGCATAGGAACTTTATTTGTAATTTTCTTAGAATTAATTTTGGCACCTAAAACACCAACCTAGGTAAACTTAGAGTTTCTAAAAAAACCTCTAAATTTACCAAGGCCGGTCTAGAAAGCCCATGTCGGGTGAGCATAAAAACTAGACACACCCCTCCCCATGTGCTCATTTGTACACCCATGTGCCATGTGCACCCATGTGCTTCACATTTACATTTCATTTGGCTAGCATTAGGGTTGCATTATGGTCCTCCTTAGCCTATAAAATGAGGAGCCTACACATTGTATTTTCAAGTTTATTGTGAATAAAGTTATGCTGTCATTTTGTGCCAAGCTTTGCTTCTCCTAGAATTCTAGGCTCTAAACTTCACTTCCTTCACCTCTCCTTGGGCTGGCCGAACCTCCCTATAATCATACCTATCATGCACCTTCAAGATCAACACCACTCTTAGGAGGATCTTACACACACACCTTCATAGCTTCCGCACCATTTTCTTACATGATTCAAGAAGACCTTCATGAAAATGCCATCAGTAGAGGAACGAAGAAACTGCACTATATGATTGTGCACACAGCTTCGTCTTCTCAAACGTGGAACTGAAATTGAAGTGATTTTGAGAAGGTTAGTCATTCAATTGATTAAGGTGAAGCAATTTCTAGAGAGTTATTCCAATTCATAATTTAGCGTTTCTGGAAAATACTTTGTAATTGTTGAGTCAGTTTGATACATTGAAGTGTGCGCGCCAACTGTTTGTTTAAAATATAAAACACTGAAATTGGCATTGGAGTGTGATTGAATTGCAAGAACTGTATTGGTAAATACTTGTTATTGATTTGTGCTAGCTGGAATTGAATTCGCAACTTCCGTATTTGATTCAGAGGTGATTTTTGTGATTAAGTTGCAATTCAAACAAAACAGTTCAGTTCTTTATTGTTGGTGCAGTTTTGCCTACTTCAGTGCAGAATTTATGCATAAGATTGGTTGCATTCACTGGTTAATTGGAAATTGAATTCCTCGTGGTTAGTAGAAATTATAGTTTCTGACTTTGGTGCCATGTAGTTGCTGTCTTGGTGCTGAATTTTCTGGTTTAGCTTGTGAAATTGGAAAAGTGAAGCTGTTGGTGAATTTTAAAATTGCAATTGACAATCGTAGGTCTTCATACTAGCTGTTCTGATTCAGATTTGATGACTTGAATTCTCTGCATCATTGATTCAATTTTGAAACTGTGCCTCTGAATTTTACGTCATTTTTTTTCTTTGGTGCTGCTGTTTGAATCAAATTACTGCTAGGTGCAATTTTCTAACTAGCACAGCGTGAATTTTGAGCAGTAGCAATTGGAGTTGTTTTAGAATTGGTGCAGATTTTTATTTTTCAGCACACCATCTGTTTGATAATTTGACTTCACTTCTAGAATTGGTGCGGGATCTACAGTTCAGAAAATTTATTTGCTTCCAACAATTACTTTTGTAATACATGTGAGCAAAATTTGGGTGCAGCAACAATGTTCACTCAAAGATACATTTGAGAAATTGTGGGACCCACGAAAATAGAATTGAGACAAATAGTGGGTGGTCGTACGTGAACTTGCATCATATGTTCAGATTGAATGGCCAATTGAATTGAGAAGAACAGTGTAGAAGTTGGGATTCGCATGAAATTGGAGTGAAACAACACGATAACTTGGGCTGCACAATTCTAATTGAAGAATTTTAGTGCAGTAATTTTGGAGTTACGAAAAGCAGGATTACAATTTTTAATTTGGACCAAGCTACATTGGGCAGCAACATTTTGGATTTCATGGTCTACTAAGAATTTTCATCATTCTTTGTTTTTCTTTTTGTAATCCAATTCTAGTGCCAATCTTTAGGTGCTTCTTTTGAGTGCTACTTTCTTGAAAACCTTTAATTTCTTGCTTGTCTTGATTTTATGGATAATCTTTGTGTTTGTCATCTCTAATCTCCTTTGAGTTTCACTCTTCAAATTGAGCTTTTATTGCTTTTATTATTGACCTCTTGAAGTGGAATATACCTTGAATTTGTTCTTTGTGAGAATTGAGCTAACTTCTAGGTAGCATCCTAAGAGAAGGCAAAGGACTTTGCAAGGGGTACTCACCTTTGGAGGACAAACAAGTAAAGGCTTGGAGAGAAACACTTGTGAGAGAAGAAAGAGAACTTTGAAGATTATTTTTTTAAAATTTTGTGTGATTTCAATTGTTTTGTAATTTGGCCATTATCTTTACTTTAGGTGTCTTGGAAGAGACTTTGGTGTTCTTCCATCTCCTACAAGTTTCTTTAATTTTCTTATTAGATACACGCTTTAGACGGTGAGTGTGTCTTGAAGGTTCACAAGTGCCTACAAGCCTCACCATTAGGAGTCATCTAGTTTAAATTTTTGCAATTTAAATTCTTAGATTTTAAAAGCTTTCTTTTAGTTTCTTTCTTTAGAAAACTCTTTGTTTGTGTTGAAGAAGTTTTCATTGGAAGGAGATTTGTGAAGTGCATTGGGATAAGTTCTGGCTAGGAAAGACTTGGTACTTAAGAGTGTCCATTGTGACCCACCTCTCTTTCCTGGGAATTTACCTTGTGTGCTAAACTCACTTTCCTTCTTGTGAAAAATCTTTTAAATACAAAGCTTAATATGTCTATGTATACTTCTTGTCATAGTAGAAAGATTTATAATCCTCATTATAAAAAAAAGGAAGGATGTGTTTTGAGCCTAGAAGTTTATATTATTCTACTGAGTCTGAAGTATACATTCCTTACTTTGATGGAAATAAAAATGTTGAAGCATATTTAGAATGGGAAACAAAAGTTGATCAAATCTTTGAAAAACATCAATTGGATGAATTTAGAAAATTTTCCATGGCTACCCTAAGTTTTCAAGAATATGCTAGGTCTTGGTGGATACAAAGGGAAGCTGATGTTAGAATTGGTAGAAAATCAGAAATATTGAATTGGGATGAATTGAAGATGTGTATGAGAAGAAAGTTTGTTCCACCTTCATATGTGAAAAAGAAAAAGCTTAGAGAAGAAATGAAAGAGCTTGTAGAAAAAGGAAGAAATTTTATATACAGAGAAAAAGAATATGTTATAAGAGAAAATGAGTTTAGAGAAAATTTCAAGCTCTTGTCAGAAAGAAAGAAGAGAAGGATAAAGGGAAAGAGAGGACAACGAAAGGAAAGATAGAGAAGAGAAAGAAAAGAGAGAGAAAGTGATGATAAAAAAAGAAAGTATAAAAAACTCTTTTTCTGGAGTTGAATCATATATTGATAACATTTTATCTTCTCTAGAAAACCCTTGTGAGGATGTGCTTGAAGAAAAATCTATGTTTGGAGCTGAATCAGAAGAATGTTTGATTGAAAAAAAAGAAGAGGAAACCCACGAAGAAGAAGAAAACCTTTTATGACACTCCCTCAAAGCATGGCTGAGAAAGAATCCTTAAAGGGGGATTGCAATACTTTGAACTCTTCTTTTCAATTATATAATGCTCATTCTTCTTTACAAAAATCTCAAAAACCAAACTTTGTGATGTTGTTGCCTAGCTTGGGCAATAAACAACACAAAGTGAACAAAAATATTTTTGAAAGGGGCCTTATGTTTTTCTTTAAAAGAAATTTAAAGATAAAGGACCTTATTTTTGTTTAGTTTTCTTTTGTTTTAATTTTCTTTTAAAAAAAGAAATTTATCTCATGTTTGTTTGATGTTGTTTATTGTAGATTGACATTTGACCCAGGAGGAAAACATCAAATAAACAGAGGTTGCTGTCATTGAGCATCATTCAGATCTGAGGACAGATCCTTTCAAGAGGGAGGGGATGATGGAAACCGTCCAGCCTCAAAACTTTTGGCCAAGAGATAGACGAAGATCGAGTTTTAATAAAGAGTTTGTAAAGTCTTTTTCTTCTTCTTAGCCTTGTAAAATTGTATAGAGTAGTTAGGAAGTTTTGGTCCTTGTATTTTGGGCCAAAGTAGAGAAAGATGTAATAGAAAACAAAGTAATGTGTAAATAGTAAAAGAGGGGTGCAAATAGAAATGTAGGCAAGGAAGGCATGAGTCTCCACATGTCTTCTCCTTAATGGAGAGGATTTGCACCAATAAGGTGGTGACACTTGTCACACTCTCATTTGAGAGTTTTTGAGAGACTTTATCCTATAAATAGGAGTCTCTTGTACATGTATTTCTTTAACTTTGAATTAGTAATGAAATGCTGCCTAATTTTGGCCATTCTACTTGTTCTTAAGTTCTCCCTAGGTTAGTCTCCTTCAAGACTTAGCCTAGACTATTTCCTACTGAGTTGGCCTCACCTCTCACTCTCACAAATTCCTACTCCACTTCAATCCATGGAAACTCCTCTTGAGTTTCTTTAATGCTTCCGCTCATCATATCTCCTTCATCATTCATCCAAAGAAGAAATTACAAAGATCATTACTAGAAGAAGATCGTTTTTCCATCACCTTATATGATTGCTGGAAGAGCGTGAAGAGGACTCTCCCTGCCACGCCGCTAAAGCTCACCCAGAGGTTCTTCCCGAGGCTCTTAGCTTCAAAGAAGTGGAGGAAGACATCGTCCAATGAGGGGGTGCCCAAAATGGTTGCACAATATAGAGAAGGTCGTCATGAAGGCCCAGCTGTTGGAATGCAGCTGGGCGGGGGGCCACGTTGATCTCCGTCAACAACACCCTCTCGAAGCCGGTAAGGGGAGATGCAACTTGATCCGTTTAAAGACAATTTGATAGAGGAAGAAGAAGGGCTCTCCTTCATTGGCCTGGTCATCGGCGCACACTGGTTCGCCCTTGCACAGGGACGAACCGAGACATAGGCATCACTTTCTCGCCCAAAGACGTGCCCTTTACAGTCGGGCTCACCTTCTCGGTGTTTCCTCACATCCTCGCTAGAGTTGAGTGTAGAGGTTTCAGTGAGAAGCTCAGCAGAGGCCCAAGGGTACAAGGCTCTGTAGTCTAAGTTGGGTGGAGGGTTGGAAGTGGTTTTCGTTCGAGACATCCTTAAGAAAGTTAAAAAGAAATAAAAGAAAAGGAAAAAAACGAAGGTTTAGAAGAAGCCATGGTGTAACGTAGTAGAACCAGAAAAACCCCACACTCGAAGAAACCCAGAAAAACAGAGGAACAGGGGAAAAAGCAGAGAAAACCTAAAGTGTAGGAATTTAAACAGTCCTAGGCAGTTATCAAGCAGCGAAATAAAAAAACAGGGCGATCAATGGATAAAAATCATACATTTGGTTTATGAGAGTTGAAAGTTCTGGTTTTTCCCAAGAGAGAAGTGAGAGCGTTCGAAGAAGAAGATGAAGCGATCACAAGAGTTTCTAAAAGTGATGGAACAGTGATTGAAGCGTGCGTTTTTGAAATACTTAACGTAAATTAAGAAGCGCAAACGACGTTAAGTCCTAGCCGTTGGATCAAGACACGTGTGCGCAGATTAAAACGGGCGTAGGAAAGTGTCACTTCGGTGCACTGTTCACATCTTGTCACACAAAGCCACGTAGGTCGCCAGAGGCGAGGACTTAGTCTCTTCGCTGAACAAGTTAACAACTTGAGACTAGGGCTTGTGTACCGACCAGTCCTTGGGCGTCGTTGACTACCGGTAGACGTGGGGCCACGTAAGCTGGGTCCCACGAGCGGCATGGGCCAGGGTGTCGAGGAGTGGTCAGGCGTCAGTCATGTAAGTTGGGTCCCACAAGCAGTACACCCAGAGTGCCTCGCAAACGGTACGCCTAGAGGGTCAATGAGTGATCAGGCCTCGATCATCAGGATGTGTTGACGTGTCATCAGACCTTGGCAAGTCAAACAGCGGAGCTAGGCCACGAGATGTGGATCCCAAACAACACACCAGTTATCAGTTAGGGAGAAGCCTAGATCACGAGGGGCTCATGCGTGTGGTGTGGATGACGCATTCAGGCGTAACACAAGTAAAGAGCCACTGAAAGAGATAAAGCCTGAGAGGGTTACGTTCTAGGGTAGACTGCATGCATGGCACGTGAACAACTAGGGAACTCCCAGGATGATGGCCCAAAGATTAGGTGCACAAGTGGTACCTAGTGGTCATCCAGTCAGAGGTTGCACTCCAGTAAGGGAGCCTTACGCGCTAGATTGCCCTAAAGTGGATGATAGCGGTTAGCGGTTATCATCTTCAGTAACCCTAATTGCGGTTAGCGGAAACCCTAGAGTACATAAAGGGTAGTATCAAACCTAACAAAGTACGCAAGTTTTCATGCAACACTTACGCGAATACACACACAGTTTACACAGAGAGCTTTTCAGCTAAGTTTTCGGTGTTTCCTAGCCCTAAGATTGATTGAGCGTCAGAGTGCAAACGACCTCTAGGGTGCCCTTTGTCTTTTCATTTTCAGGTGTTTCATCGAAGAAAGGCACGAACGAAGGCAGGGATAATTAGGCGTATGATCGTCGTAGACATACGAAGGCAATCGAGTCAATTGGCAGGACCAAAAAGCATTAGAACATTAAAAAAATAAATGTTGAATAGATTCCTCGTGCTTTTCACAAAGCGTACACACAAAACAAATATGCAGACCTATAGTTTGAATATGTTGATCTGTAGGAAGTCTCCATGAAAAAATTTCCAAAGGACAAGAGTTTTGGAAGGCGGAATATATGAAGACCAATTTAAATTTACCCCAACCACAGGGAACTCCTGGATCCAAGAGAAAAGTTGTAAAAATGTATGACTTTAAACTAGAGGGGGGTGGGGGGGTGAATGGTTTAAAGAGGGTTTTTGCAAACTTTTAAGTCAAGAATGAAATTACTTCGAGAAACAATTGATAAGGAAATCAGTTTGCCAAAACACAAAGCAAAAAGCACAGACGGAAAAAACAATCGGTTGTTTATACCAGTTCACAAATATCAAAACTGAATTTAAAGAGATTAAGGATAGAGAGAATGCACACAAGGTTATTACTAGTTCACTCTAAACCCAAAGCTACATCCAGTCTTCTCAGAAACCACTGAGGAAATCCACTAAGCAATCAACCCTAGATCACTTACAACACAACCAAAGAAGTGACCTTGATCCCCTCAAGACACACACTTCCTTTGGTCCAGCACAACAACACTAAGAATGCTGATCTTGATCCCCTCAAGAACACACAACACTTCTCAGCAACACACAAATGTTTCTTTCAAAAGATACAAGGATTACACTTGTTACAGAACAAATCTGAAATCAATACAAGATGAAATCCTATCTCACACTCTTTGATGAAACTCAATCTCTAAGCAGTCTCAACTTTTTCTCTTTAGCAAAATCAGTTGTTAAAACACAAATCTGTTTTTCTGTATTTAAACAAAGTTGTTTGTTGCATAATCTCAACAAATTATTAATTGCATTTAAAGATTGGTCAAAACATTAAAAACTGGAGCGTAAACAGTTAGAAAAACATTTAATGCTTAGTCAAAGCACAAAACAGTTTTCTGTTATGGTACCAAAACAAACAATCGGTTGTTTCCACGAATCAATCGGTTGTTTTGGTTTTGACAGCAAGTCAACCATAAAAACAGTTTTCCACCTTTCTAAAACATCTAAGTATAAAACAATCGGTTGTTTCAACAAAACAACAGGTTGTTTTTCACTTAGTTTGAAAAACACTTTTTCTTTTAAAGGATTGAGAATGCTTATGCTTTGGATTCAATCAAGAGTGGATTATACATTAAATCTACCCAGATCCTATCTAAAGACATCTCAGCAACAACAAGCACAACCAGTCTTTCATCTACCTTCAAAGGGTTTGGATTCTTCAAAGCTTGAACACATTTGGTTCAACAAAGTCCTAGTCGATTTAAGAGTGAGACGACCAGATTCATCTAAAATCCAATTAGGAATATCATGTTCCTCCCCAACCATGATATGACTAAAAGATGAGGCCTCTGCTGTAAAGACAATGGAATATTCCAATCATCACTTATCCAAAACTGAGAGACTGTATCCATAATACTAACACCATCAGATAATCCTGCAATATTTGCTAAAGAGTATGTACTAGCACACCATTTATCATTCCATAAATTAATAAAAGAACCTATACCAACAATCCAAGAAGTATAATCAAGTATAGTAGAATAAACTGCTCAATTCCAGGCCAAAGAGATGAGGATCTATAAACCATTCGAAACTCGTATTTTGATTTAAGAACACTGGCTTTCAAGAGCAAAGACCAAGGCTTGTTTGTTATAGCAAAGTTCTAAGCAAGCTTAAGAAGATATGCATTATTTTCATGGTGAAAATTAATAATTTTCAAACTTTCATTCTCAAGGGGAGAACAAATCGTATCTAACAGTAGCCATACCTTTTTCTGAATATCACCAACGCAGATAAATTTCGACACCATCACTCAACTTGCTTAAGAGAGAAACATGCCATTTATACAAATTAGAACTATAAGCTAGAAGACCCGTAATCATCGTATTGACCAACTGAACCCGACCCATCATGCTAGAGATTTACCTTTCCAGAAGCTAGCTTCAATTTGACTTATCAGCCAAAGGTTGAAGAAACGACCCTTTGGAGCACAACAAAGATAGGCACTCATAAATAATTGAAAGACAAACAACGATGACTACAAGAAAGATACACTGAATTTTGGTGACAAATCTTGTAGAATTATTAATGGTGAAAAAAACTATTCTTAGAATTATTAACATATTGACCAGATAAATCACCATATGTTTTAAGAAAATTACTCAATTTCTAAGAGACTTATATCCGCCCTACAGAAATAAAAATATCATTCGCATATAAAATACGAGAGAGAGTGAGAAACCTTGCGGACTAGCCATATGTAGAATCTTCTTATCATTCACAAGCTTTAAAGACCTTTACTAAGAACTTCCTCTACAAGAAAAAAGTAGAGGAGGACAAATGATTATCTTGTCTAACACCTCTACTACAAGGAAAAAAACACACCAAACAGTCATTTATTCCGATAGAAAGCATAGCTGAACGAGAATAGTACTAATCCAACCAACAAACGAGGGTGTGAAAACTAAAGCGTGACAAAACTAATAATAAAAACTTCCAACTCAGAGTGTCAAAGGCTTTGTGAATATCAACTTTGTAAGCCACATTGCCTCCGTGAGCCTTTTTAGAAAGAAGTTAATATCTTTAAAAGCAATACCAATACAATACCTTGCACAAACCCATACTAATTAGGAGAAATAATTCTAACAGCCACAAGAGCAAGCCGATGTGCCAAAATCTTGAAAATAATCTTTGTTTTTATTTGTAACTTTGTCTTGAAGATTGTATTCATACATAAGAAAACAACACTAAAAATCCAAGAGACACTTTTGAACAAACTTATATATTTTTATTCCATATATTCACATGTATTTTTTTAAAATACTTTGGTTATGTAAATCTCTTTCGTTAGGTATACGTAGTTGTGCTTATGTGCATAATATAGTTAAGCTAATATAGGGGTGTTATAGGGTAACATAGGTAGAAAGATATAATATATTACATAAATATTGTTAGCATTAATGGTGATTACATAGTTTTTTTAATTTTGCTTATATTCATGTAATAGAGCCAATCACAATGTAGAATGCTTGATATAAATAACTTTATGATTATAATCTGTATAATATTTAAGTTATTTGCAATTATATTTTTCTTCACTATTCGAAATTTAATGCAAAAAATGAATCGTCTTGCAGTTAGGTAATGTTTTTAGTTTCCATTTCAGAGTAAAATAAGGCCTTATTATCCTATGAATTATTTTCCCCCTTTTTAATTTACGACCGTCATTTTTATATAGCCATACTAAAAGTAATTTTCTCAAATGTCAACAAAAATTAAATTAATTGAATTATATCTAAATCAAAATTTTAGAAAATATGATATATAAGGATGGACAGGAGATCCAATTGGGTCATCAAGCTCCTCCATTTTTACAGTGTTCTAATTTTATTAAAAATCAATTTATTTTAATTTAATTTTTATTTTGATCCATATTTTAAAATTTTTTTATATTAAATTTTCATTTTGTGTATATAAATTTTAAAAATTGAAAAATCTGAATTTTCAATCCTAAAATTCCAAACCAAATGAAAGCTGTGAAGATAAAAAGTTAAACCAGTTGCTAAGGTGGAATAAGAGAACTACAACACGAGTAGATAATTCTCAAACTTTTGAGATTCTAATTCTTTTAAGAAAAATAATAACAGCTGAAGAATTAAAATATAACAGTAATTTTCTTATTAGAATACTTATTATATCTACAAATATATATGTGTTCTAATTAGAAAAGGGTTAAAAAATAAGTTATCCAATTTGAAATGTTTACCAGATGAATTAAACAAGTCCAAGTTTAATTAAAATATTATAGGTAAGTGTATTTTTAATATTAAGAATTTGTCTATTATATTATATTTAATTTTTGATATTATTAAATTATAATTTTATTATATTTATTTAATATTTATATAGTATTGAATTTTTTTTATATATTTATTTTATTAACACAATGTTAATTTTTAAAAAAATATATGAATTTAAATTTAAAATATAATTATTTTTTTTATAAAATATGAATTTGAATTTAAAAATCTAATCCAAATATTTAGATTTAGATTTTATAAAAATTTAAATAACTTTTATTTAAAAAATTTTTGAATTTTGAATTTAAAATTT